>NW_013889814.1:0-274 GCF_000517525.1 Limulus polyphemus
GCTTACAGCCATGATATGAAAGCAGTTCATATGGCATACCAAATCTGAAGAAGAAATCACTAATAGCCGAAGCTACAGTTGTAGCTTCCTGATTTGGTATTGCATATACCTTAGGCCACTTGGTGAAATAATCCATCACCACACAAATGTACCTGTTTCCAGCACGAGTTTGAGGCAAAGGACCAACAATGTCAATGACTACTTGTTCCATTGGTGCAACAACTTGATATAAATTCATTGAGGCAAGTCCCTTATGCTTTGGTCCCCTTTTAGC
>NW_013889815.1:0-274 GCF_000517525.1 Limulus polyphemus
GTACTGCGAAAATTTTTTCAAGACAGAAAGTTGAATCAGTCAGTGTGTTTTCGCAAAGTACTGTATTTTTCGGTGTATAAGACGCACTTTTTTACCCCAAAATTTGATGTCAAAATCTGCTGGGTTCTATAGACCGAAGGTATGAATAATATATATGTATATATACGATATACACAAGCCATGTATAAATATACTTAAATAGGCATGCATAGTTTAGTTCAATTGAATGTGTTATTCATATCAATAGTAGTTTTTTTTTCTTTTAAAAACATAA
>NW_013889816.1:0-272 GCF_000517525.1 Limulus polyphemus
CTTTTTTACGGAAATTAAGTTTTTAAAGGAAAATTAACTAACGACCAGAGACGTAACAAATTGGTGTCAGAAGTGGGATACAAAAAAAATAGATGGAAACGAGAAGCAGCAAATCAAACTACAGCTTAGAAGATTGGATGGCAGCAATACAAGAACAGCAAAAGAAACAATAACGAGTAAATAAATAAGAAGAGAGATTACAGCAGTGGTTGGAGGAAAAGAAAAGAAATAAGAAGAGAGATTACAGCAGTGGCAAGAAAAACCTGCAACAG
>NW_013889817.1:0-273 GCF_000517525.1 Limulus polyphemus
AGAAAGGAAAAAGGAAGAAAGTATTCAACAGTTGCAGGAAAGCCAGCAGCAACTACAGGAAAGCCAACAACAGTGGCAAGAAGTACAAATGGAAAACACTAGCAAATTTCAATGTAAATTAAATACATTAAAGAATGATTTACTCTCTTTTACACAAGGAGGATATATTAACGATCGACCTAATCAGCCCCAGACAATAACAAACCCCTTACAGACAACGGGAAGCCCTCCCCTCGGACAACGGGAAGCCCCTTCCAGACCCCACAGCTAAAT
>NW_013889818.1:0-273 GCF_000517525.1 Limulus polyphemus
ACTTTACTGTTTTCAAATTATATATATATATATTGAACAAGTTAAACGTACATACAACAAAGTCTTCACACTACAGAGATTACAGGCATATCATAAACACTATTTGTATATAGTTCTCTTCTTGTCAAAAGTCCACTTAGGCCTATTCAATTACTTTAGAATTTCAGTTGACAAGTTGAACTACTTTTCTCTATATTACTATTTTACTAGTATTCTGTGTGTGATTCACTTACAGTTGTGCCGCAAGTTACCATAATTCATTTGGTCATCTTT
>NW_013889819.1:0-274 GCF_000517525.1 Limulus polyphemus
TAGTACGGAAGAAAATACGTCCCGTAAAATTAAGAGACTTTGTTGAATTTTAATTTTGTGTTTGTAAATTATGTATATTTAATGAAGTTATTGTTAATTATCTATTGGTTTAATGTAAGTGGCTATTGTTCGGGGCGAACAATACTAAGGAAGGGGCAGTGTTACGTCAGCGGAAGTCACGTGACGCTGGTAACACGTAATGAGTATCTCGAAGGTTCGTGAATGTTCGAGTGTTTGCTAGGTGTGCTGTATTCTAATATATAAGCCCAACAAT
>NW_013889820.1:0-274 GCF_000517525.1 Limulus polyphemus
TGTCAATTCAACCAATTTCATTGTGAGTGAATTAATTATGAAATTGTTAGAAATAAGAATAAATGTTTGCTTATTTTACTTAAGTTAACTCAAAAAGGCTTAAAAGAAGTGTTAATAATTCATAAGAGGGTACATAGTGTGCTGTCTGTATCATTCTCTCTGAAGAAAGCTTTGTGTCAAAACATAAGTGAAGTGAATAAAATTTCTGTTTCATTCTGTGTTTCCTTTCCAACATACTTCACACACTATTTAGTGCAGTACTACTATTAATATA
>NW_013889821.1:0-273 GCF_000517525.1 Limulus polyphemus
TTTAACAATACTGTGTACTGTCAATAAGAAGACACAAGATTTAACGATACTGTGTACTGTCAATAAGAAGACACAAGATTTAACGATACTGTGTACTTTCAATAAGAAGACACAAGATTTAACAATACTATGTTCTGTCAATAAGAAGACACAAGATTTAACAATACTGTGTACTATCAATAAGAAGACACACGATTTAAGCAATACTGTGTACTATCAATGAAAAGACACAAGATTTAACGATACTATGTACTGTCAATAAGAAGACACAAG
>NW_013889822.1:0-273 GCF_000517525.1 Limulus polyphemus
GAGCTGCCACTGTTGCAGGTTTTCTTGCAACTGCTGTCTCTCTTCTTGTTTATTTTCTTATTCGAGCTCCCACTGTTGCAGGTTTTCTTGCAGCTGCTGTTGTCTCTCTTCTTGTTTCTTTTCTCGTTCTTCTTGTTTCTTTTGCTACTCTTGTATTGATGCCATCAAGTCTGCTAAGCTGTAGTTTGATTTTCCGCATCTCGTTTCCATTTTTTTTTTTCTTTCCACTTCTGACACAAATTTGTTACGTCTCCGTTTGTTAACTAACTTTCT
>NW_013889823.1:0-272 GCF_000517525.1 Limulus polyphemus
ACCTACTCTTTTACAACGAATAGTGGGATTGACCGTCACATTATAACGCCCCCACGGCTGAAAGGGCGAGCATGTTATGTGGGATGGGGATGCGAACCCGAGACCCGCAGATTGCGAGTCGAACATCCTAACCACCTGGCCATGCCGGCCAAATATGATGGAATTGCTGACGAAAACTAAATGTCAGATTAAAAAAAAAAAGTTTGGAATTGAAAGTCTTCTAAAAATCGAATTACTTAGCCTCAGATAATTTCAGTGCGATAGAAGTTTAT
>NW_013889824.1:0-276 GCF_000517525.1 Limulus polyphemus
AAACATACATGTAGAAATTGTTTTAATACAATATGTAAGTATATAATACTCATTTTATATATACAAACATACATGTAGAAATTGTTTTAATACAATATGTAAGTATATAATACTCATTTTATGTATACAAACATACAGGTAGAAATTGTTTTAATACAATATGTAAGTATTTTATGTATACAAACATACATGTAGAAATTGTTTTAATACAATATGTAAGTATATAATGCTCATTTTATGTATACAAACATACAGGTAGAAATTGTTTTAATACAA
>NW_013889825.1:0-274 GCF_000517525.1 Limulus polyphemus
TTTTACATCGGCAGTTTTCCATCTCCGGAGAAGAATACCATCTTCAAGATTTATCTGGTCCCATTGTGCCCAATAGTTCTTTGTCACAGAGCTTAAGCTAGACATCTTCTCCTAAGCAGGGCGCAAAACACTTGCTTCAAATCTGGATCTTTCTCCTGTTCTGCTTTGATATCTATATTTGGTTCCACTTCACCATCATCAACTCTTTTAGTCACTTTGGCACCTGGTTAGTTCAACCTCTCTTTTGCTGCAATATCTGCAGTCATTTTTGCAA
>NW_013889826.1:0-274 GCF_000517525.1 Limulus polyphemus
CAACAACAACTTGAGTAGATCGGGTGGTGCAATTGGGTAGGCCTTGTGTGCCATGCTTTCCAAGTCTTGTGCCAGCTCTTGCAGGCTCCCCCTTTAGCACGGACTCTCGTCTTAAACCTAGCCCTGTAGACTTCTGACTGATTCTGGGTTCCGTACCTGAGTTCCAGAGCCTCTACCAGTGCTCTATAGTTGTGTCTGTCGGCTGCTGTCAACTGTCCAAGTATTTCCGGTCGTTGTCCCTTCAAGCTCGTTGCCAGATATACAGCTTTCTGCT
>NW_013889827.1:0-274 GCF_000517525.1 Limulus polyphemus
CTTGTGGACTTATTTTAAATTGTGTGTTTGAGCTCCGTACTGAGTTAGAGATTTTTCTTCGTGACTGGAATTCAAAGCTGTGTGAAGACTTTGCTGATCCGAAGTTCATCGCCTGTTTGGGGTACCTCTCAGATATATTTATCCATCTTAACCAAGTCAACAAACAACTCCAGGGAACGTCAGTAACCATTGTTGAAGCAAGTGCAAAGATGACAGCATTGCAGACAAAGCTGAACTTATGGGCACGGAGAGTTCATCAAAGTAACTTTGTAAA
>NW_013889828.1:0-273 GCF_000517525.1 Limulus polyphemus
GCCTGTGAGCCAGACTAGTTTCGAAGAATTCCACTCATCATCAATGACCCTGGACACTACCACCAATGAAACTTCAACAACAACATCAGCATTATTTCATTCCGATCCCGGGGGGACCGCGGGCCGGTAGAGGGTTACGCCCTCTCGTCAGCCAAGCGACGAAAAAAGCAAATGGTAAAATGAATAATAGATGGGTAAACGTGCAAGTCAGCACAGGAGGCGGAAACTGGGGAAAACGCAATATTTGCAGATGGAGGAGACAATCCGGAGAAA
>NW_013889829.1:0-274 GCF_000517525.1 Limulus polyphemus
TCACAGTAGGTAGTGTGTCACTATCTATAGATGAGTTATCACCGTCCCTCACACGTAGGTAGTGTGTCACTATCTATAGATGAGTTATCACCTTCTCTCACACTAGGTAGTGTGTCACTATCTGTAGATGAGTAATCACCGTCTCTCACACTAGGTAGTGTGTCACTATCTATAGATGAGTTATCACCGTCCCTCACAGTAGGTAGTGTGTCACTATCTGTAGATGAGTTATCACCATCTCTCACACTAGGTAGTGTGTCACTATCTGTAGATG
>NW_013889830.1:0-272 GCF_000517525.1 Limulus polyphemus
CAAAGGAACCTAACTGTTGATTTTTATATTTTAATGGCTCTTCTTCCCATTGTATAATAGCAGAGGAACCTAACTGTGATTTTTATATTTTAATGGCTCTTCTTCCCATTGTATAATAACAAAGGAACCTAACTGTTGTTTTTATATTTTAAAGGCTTTTCTTCCTATTGTATAATAGCAGAGGAACCTAACTGTTGATTTTTATATTTTAATGGCTCTTCTTCTCATTGTATAATAGCAAAGGATCTTACTGTTGATTTTTATATTTTAAT
>NW_013889831.1:0-274 GCF_000517525.1 Limulus polyphemus
GCATTGTTCGGTGTGTGTCAGGAGGTAGAGCCAGTCAATGTTAAAGCAAGGAATACAACTGTAAAGAAATGACATACACTTCCAGAATATTTGACTGACCTCTATAAGAAGAGCATAGTTCATTTGCCATCATCACAGGCTCTTCAGGTAAAATAACCTTTGGTAAATTATGATGACGTCTTTTCGAAAGGAGATTATGACCTCGGCTGCACAAACCTTGTAGAGCACAGAATAAACATAGGCAATCACCGTCCAATAAAGATTCCTCCAAGGA
>NW_013889832.1:0-274 GCF_000517525.1 Limulus polyphemus
AACTTGATGTCATAGTTGTAATGACATAGTACCGGTCAACTCGATGTCTTAGTTGTGATGACACAGTACAGATCAACTCGATGTCATAATTGTAATGATACAGTACAAGTTAACTTGATGTCATACTTTTGATGACACACTACAGTTCAACTTGATGTCATACTTGTGATGACAATGCACAGGTCAATTCGATGTCATAGTTGTGATAACACAGTACAGGTCAACTCGATGTCATAGTTGTGGTGAAACAGTACACGTCAACTTGATGTCATAG
>NW_013889833.1:0-274 GCF_000517525.1 Limulus polyphemus
GATAAAGACGAGTATGGTGGTTACAAATTCGGTAACTAGAGTTACACCTAGGTGTTTATGGAGTAGTTGTACCAAATAAGGCTAAAAATGAGTATGGTGGTTACTAAATTCTGTAACTAGACGTTACACCTACGTGTTCATGGAGTAGTTGTGCCAAATTAAGGCTAAAGATGAGTATGGTGGTTAAAAATTCTGTAACTAAAGGTACACCTAGGTGTTCATAGAGTTGTTGTACCAAGAAAAGCTAAAGGTAAGTATGGTGGTTACACATGCG
>NW_013889834.1:0-274 GCF_000517525.1 Limulus polyphemus
CTTGCCATTGTCTGGGGCTGATTAAGTCGATGGTCAGTGTATCCTCCTTGTGTAACGCACAAAAAATTGTTCTTTAACGTATCTAATTCGCTTTTAAATTTACTGATGTTTTCCATTTGTACCTCTTGCCATTGTTGTTGATTTTCCTGTAGTTGCTTCTGACTTTCTTGTAGTTGCGGCTGACTTTCCTGCAACTGTTGGAGACTTTCTTCCTGTTTCCTTTCTTGTTCCAGTTGCCATTGCTGTAATCTCTCTTCTTGTTTCTTTTCTCGTT
>NW_013889835.1:0-274 GCF_000517525.1 Limulus polyphemus
TAGGCCTTCCAGTACTCTGTCCATCAGCCTCTCAAATGTTGCTGGAGCATTGATAGCTCGAATGGCATCACACGGTATTGCCAGGGACCTTGGCCATAACTAAATGCAGTCTTAGGTTTATCTGCTTCAGCCATTTTTACTTGATGGAAACCTGACTTTAAGTCCAGAGTTGAAAACCACCTGGCTCCACTTAGGGCATCAAGAGTATCATCAATTCTTGGCAATGGATATGAGTCTTTTCGGTTATACTGTTAAGAGCTCTGAATTCCACACA
>NW_013889836.1:0-326 GCF_000517525.1 Limulus polyphemus
ACTCCCTTGGTAGTAGATAGTCCAAGCCTAATATGCATTCGTCTTCAATGTCAGCCAAATATACTTCCTGTCTGCCCTTTATGCCCATGAGCTCAATAGTAACCCACACTGGTCCCCACAAGCTTGCAGAATGTCCTGTCACACCATAAAGCTTCTGTATGGCTTCTGGTATGCCTTCATGATCTAACACCTTGATGCTCACAAGGGTTTGCTGTGACGCAGAGTCTATGACAAAGTTGCACCTTTGTTCATCTAGCTTTCCTGTATGGTTGAACAACTTAAGATACAAGTGAAGCAAGCACACCCCGGACTGTCCAAGGCATCTA
>NW_013889837.1:0-767 GCF_000517525.1 Limulus polyphemus
TTTTATTACAGTTGGATAGTGGCTGGAAGGTCTTTTATTATAGATGGATAGTGGCTGGTAGGTCTTTTATTATAGATGGATAGTGGCTGGTAGGTCTTTTATTAGAGATGGATAGTGGATGGTAGGTCTTTTATTATAGATGGATAGTGACTGGTATGTCTTTAATGATAGATGGATAGTTACTAGTAGGTCTTTTATTACAGATGGATTGTGGCTGGTAGGTCATTTATTACAGATGGATAGTGGCTGGTAGGTCTTTTATTATAGATGGATAACTATCCATCTATAATAAAAGACCTACCAGCCACTTATACATCTATAATAAAACACCTACCAGTCACTATCCATCTATAATAAAAGTCCTACCAGCCACTATCCTCTATAATGAAAGACCTACCAGCCACAATCCATCTGTAATAAAAGACCTACCAGCCACTCTCTATCTATAGTAAAAGACCTATCAGCCACTATCCATCTATAATAAAAATACTACCAGTCACTATCCATCTATAATAAAAGACCTACCAGCCACTATCCATATATAATAAAAAACCTGCCAGTCTGGCTGATAGGTCAGTAAAAAATAGTATAGAGAGTCCTAAAAGACCTACCAGTTTATAGATGGATAGTGGCTGCTAGGTATTTTATTACAGATGGATTATGGCTGGTAGGTCTTTTATTACAGATGGATAGTGGCTGGTAGGTCTTTTATTACAGATGGATTGTGGCTGGTAGGTCTTTTATTATAGATGGATAGTGGCTGGTAG
>NW_013889838.1:0-273 GCF_000517525.1 Limulus polyphemus
GTGCACTCTCAGTAAAAAAACACAAGATTTAACAAAAATGTGTCCTATCAATAAGAAGACAGAAGATTTAACGATACTGTGCACTGTCAATAAAAAGACAGAAGATTTTACGATACTTTGCACTGTCAATAAGAAGACACAAGATTTAACATACTGAGTACTGTCAATAAGAAGACACAAGATTTAACAATAATGTGTACTCTCAATTAGAAGACACACGATTTAGAAATACTGTGTACTATCCATAAAAAGACACAAGATTTAACGATACTG
>NW_013889839.1:0-819 GCF_000517525.1 Limulus polyphemus
CTTTAAATCTTTTGGCTTGTTAGTGATAGTACACATTATTGTTAATTCTTGTGGCTTGTTAGTGATAGTACACCGTATTCTTATATCTTGTGTCTTGTTATTGACAGTACACAGTATCGTTAAATCTTGTGTCTTCTTTTGTACAGTACACAGTATCGTTAAATCTTGTGTCTTCTTATTGACAGTACACAGTATCGTTAAATCTTGTGTCTTCTTATCGACAGTACACAGTATTGTTAAATCTTGTGTCTTCTTTTTGACAGTACACATAACGATACTGTGTACTGTCAATAAGAAGACACAAGATGTAACGATACTGTGTACTGTCAATAAGAAGACACAAGATTTAACGATACCTGTGTACTGTCAATAAGAAGACACAAGATTTATACGTTATATCTTCTGTCAATGTGTCCTGTCAATAAGAATAATCAAGATTTAACTGTTTTCTTACTGACATTCAACGATAATGTGTACTATTGTCTCTTCTTATTGACAGTACACAGTATCGTTAAATCTTGTGTCTTCTTATTGAAAGTACACAGTATCGTTAAATCTTGAGTCTTCTTATTGACAGTACACAAGATCGTTAAATCTTGTGTCTTCTTATTGACAGGACACATTATTGTTAAATCTTGTGTTTTCTAACTGACAGTACACATTATCGTCGAAAGGTTACATCTTGTGTCTTCTTTTTGACAGTACACAGTATCGTTAAATCCTGTGTCTTCTTACTGACAGTACACAGTATCGTTAAATCTTGTGTCTTTTTATAGATAGTACACAGTATTGCTAAATCTTGTGTCTTCTTATTGAGAG
>NW_013889840.1:0-288 GCF_000517525.1 Limulus polyphemus
TCTACTAGCATGGAACTATTACATTCCTCATGTCTACTTTCATGGAACTAGCACATTCCTCATGTCTACTAGCATGGGGCTAGTACATTCCTCATATCTACTTTCATGGAACTAGTACATTCCTCATATCTACTTTCATGGAACTAGTACATTCCTCATATCTACTTTCATGGAACTAGTACATTTCTCATGTCAACTAGCATGGGGCTAGTACACTTCTCATATCTACTTTCATGGAACTAGTACATTCCTCATGTCTACTACCATGGGGCTAGTACACTTCTCGTA
>NW_013889841.1:0-465 GCF_000517525.1 Limulus polyphemus
GAGCTATAGTTATTTGATACTATAATAACAAGACTACACCAGCAGTGTAACAGACGTACCATCAAGAATATATCAAATATCTGATAGTAATAGAGCTATAGTTATTTGACACAATAATAACAAGACTACATCAGCAGTTTAACAGATGTTACATCAAGAATATATCAAATATCTGATAGTAAAAGAGCTACAGTTATTTCGACATAATAATAACAAGACTAATTAGCAGTGTACCAGATGTCATACGAAGAATAGTAGTCAAATATACTGAGTTGGTAATAGAGCTTATAGTTATTTGATACTATAATAACATGACTACACCAGCAGTGTAACAGATGTCAAGTCAAGAATATATCAAATATCTGATAGTAATAGCTATAGTTATTTGATACTATAATAACAAAACTACATCAGCAGTGTAACAGATGTCACATCAAGAATATGTCAAATATCTGATAGTAATAG
>NW_013889842.1:0-274 GCF_000517525.1 Limulus polyphemus
ACAGGTTCTTCAGGTAAAAGAACTTTTGGCAAATTATGTTGACGTCTTTTCGAAAGGAGATCATGACCTCGGATGCACAAACCTGGTAGAGCACAGAATAAACACAGGCAATCACCGTCACCTCCAAGGAGAATAGCTCCAGCAAAGCGACAAGAGATAGAGAAGGTCATAGATGGTCTAATTAAGGAAGGGATAGTTGTAAAATCAGATAGTCCCTGGTCAGCTCCTGTCATATTAGTCCAGAAGAAGGATGGGACCCAACGTTGCTGTGTGG
>NW_013889843.1:0-274 GCF_000517525.1 Limulus polyphemus
TATGATAAGAGTTCCACTGAAGCCAGCTTTGAACCTGGAGACAAGGTATGGTTGTATAATCCCAGGAAGACCAAAGGGAAGTCTCCTAAGTTGTCATCTCCATGGGAAGGCCCATACAACATAGTGGATCGTCTCTCAGATGTGACTTTCTGGAATAAAATGTGGTCGGCGAGGTAAGCCAAAAGTGGTGCATGCCAACAGGCTTTGGCGTTATCACGGTCCAGGACATTTCAGTTGGGACAAAGTGGACAACAGAACAAATGACGCTGCCGAA
>NW_013889844.1:0-319 GCF_000517525.1 Limulus polyphemus
TATCGGTTTCTACGTTAAAAGAGGACATAAACACCACACTAGGTATGTGTATTTGAAGTAACATCCCAAGTAAACGAGCAAATGAACAACAAGAATAAGAAAACATATCGGTTTCTACGTTAAAATAAGGACATAAACACCACACTAGGTATGTGTTTTGAAGTAACATCCCAAGTAAACGAGCAAATGAACAACAAGAATAAGAAAACATATCGGTTTCTACGTTAAAAGAGGACATAAACACCACACTAGGTATGTGTATTTGAAGTAACATCCCAAGTAAACGAGCAAATGAACAACAAGAATAAGAAAACATATC
>NW_013889845.1:0-273 GCF_000517525.1 Limulus polyphemus
GTTAAATCTTGTGTCTTCTTATTGACAGTACACAGAATAGTTAAATCTTGTGTCCTCTTATTGACAGTACACAGTATTGTTAAATCTTGTGTCTTCTTATTGACAGTACACAGCATTGTTAAATCTTGTGTGTTCTTATTGACAGTACACAGTATTGTTAAATCTTGTGTGTTCTTATAAATAGTACACAGTATTGTTAAATCTTGTGTATTCTTATTGACAGTACACAGAATAGTTAAGTCTTGTGTCTTCTTATTGACAGTACACAGTATT
>NW_013889846.1:0-292 GCF_000517525.1 Limulus polyphemus
TTAAGTCGATGGTCAATGTATCCTCCTTTTGTAAAAGACAATAGATCGTCCTTTAACGTATCTAATTCGCTTTTAAATTTACTAATGTTTTCCATTTGTACCTCTTGCCATTGTAGTTGATTTTCCTATAGTTGCTGCTGACTTTCTTCCTGTTTCCTTTCTTGTTCCAGTTGCCACTGCTGTATTCTCTCTTCTTGTTTTTTTTACGTTCTTCTTGTTTATTTTCTTTTTCCTCCAACAACTGCTGTAAGCTCTCTTCTTGTTTCTTTTCTCGTTCTTCTTGTTTCTTTTC
>NW_013889847.1:0-274 GCF_000517525.1 Limulus polyphemus
GAGGTGCAAATCACAGCTTACCACCTTACTTATAAGAGCCATATGACCAGAGCTGTAGAGGTATTCTAGTTGATCAATGCCATATGTGACGTGACTTGCTCATAGAAGATCAAGATACCTTCTCCAGCAAGCCTTATGACTTAGAACAAACAAATAAATATCTCATAAGATTGATAATGGAAATGTAGCCCAACATTTATAACAGGCTAAGTTCTTCAACGAGCTAGAAATTATGAAGAAATAAGTAGTGATAGAACCAAGTACTACTTCCTGG
>NW_013889848.1:0-511 GCF_000517525.1 Limulus polyphemus
AACAAGATTTAACGATACTGTGTTCTATCAATAAGAAGACACAAGATTTAACGATACTGTGTACTGTCAATAAAAAGACACAAGATTTAACGATACTGTGTACTTTCAATAAGAAGACACAAGATTTAACAATACTGTATACTATCAATAAGAAGATACACCATTTAACAATACTGTGTACTTTCAATAAGAAGACACAAGATTTAACGATACTGTGTACTGTCAATAAGAAGACACAAGATTTAACGATACTGTGTACTGTCAACAAGAAGACACAGGTATTATCGATACTGTGTACTGTCAATAAGTTGTGTTTTGATTTAACGATACTGTGTACTGTCAATAAGAAGAGACAATATTCGACGATAATGTTTTAACGATACTGTGTACTGTCAATAAGAAGACACAAGATTTAACGATACTGTGTACTGTCAATAAGAAGACACACGATTTTGCAATACTGTGTACTATCCAGAAAAAGATACAAGATTTAACGATACTGTGTACTGTC
>NW_013889849.1:0-272 GCF_000517525.1 Limulus polyphemus
AGAAAAACTTGGTCTATAGCCTTTGGTTTTTGGTGAAAATATGAATTTTTTTGGAAAATAGAAAAAAGGGTTTTTTTGACGCAAAATTAATAGAAAAACATTAGATAGTGCTTATTTCGTCGGAAAATTCAAAATTGAGACATTATAGTATTGACGAAAAACATTATGTCACTATGAACGCTATAAAAATGAACTTTCGCTAACCAAGAGTAAAAACAATAAAAAAGGAGGAGTATTTTTGATAAAGACTTCATATCTATTAATAGTTGGAA
>NW_013889850.1:0-274 GCF_000517525.1 Limulus polyphemus
TTCATCTTGAATATTTCTGACAATGGATCCTGCACTGTAGTCTAAAATGGATTACTTGAATGTGTGAGCACAAAATAATCTAAATGTAAGCAAATATGCTTAATATAGCATAGATCAGTTTCCTGAAGATCGCTATCTTCTACAGAAAGGCAATTTCTTCCGCACCACTTCACAGAGAAAATGACACAGCAGAAACCTTCTAGAAAGTAAATAAATCTCTATACTTTGATCTCGTAACTGAATTTTGCAGAAGAATCTTCTTGAGACTGAACTG
>NW_013889851.1:0-274 GCF_000517525.1 Limulus polyphemus
TGATGGTTATGATGTTAAATTACAACAGTATCTTGTAAAAGTTCTGATGGTTATGATGTTAAATTACAACAGTATCTTGCAAAAGTTCTGATATATATGATGTTAAATTACAACAGTATCTTGCAAAAGTTCTGATAGTTATGATGTTAAATTACAACAGTATCTTGTAAAAGTGCTGATAGTTATGATGTGAAATTACAACAGTATCTTGTAAAAGTGCTGATAGTTATGATGTGAAATTACAACAGTATCTTGTAAAAGCGCTGATAGTTAT
>NW_013889852.1:0-273 GCF_000517525.1 Limulus polyphemus
ACAGTATAGTTAAATCTTGTGTCTTCTTATTGACAATACACAGTATCGTTAAATCTAGTGTATTCTTTATTGACAGTACACAGTATCGTTAAATCTTGTGTCTTCTTATTGACAGTACACAGTATCGTTAAATCTTGTGTCTTCTTATTGACAGTACACAGTATCGTTAAAGTCTTGTGTTCTTCTTATTAGACGAGTACACAGTATCGTTAAATCTTGTGTCTTCCTATTGACAGTACACAGTATCTTTAAAGTCTTGTGTCTTCTTATTGA
>NW_013889853.1:0-645 GCF_000517525.1 Limulus polyphemus
GTTGGACTTTGACACTGGTATGTTACTACCTGTTTGAATGTCGTTAATATCTACTGTTGTTTAATGTTGGTCTTTGACACTGGTATGTTACTAATTTTTAAATGTCGTATATCTACTGTTGTTTAATACACTGGTATGTTACTACCTGTTTAAATGTCGCACTAAACAACAGTAGATATTAACAACATTTAAACAGGTAGTAACTTACCAGTGTCAAAGAAAAACATTAAAAAACAGTAGATATTAACGATATTTAAACAAGCAAACAGGTAGTAACATACCAGTGTCAAAGTCCAAATTAACGACATTTAGTAGACACATTAAACAACGTGTCAAAGGCCAACAGTAAACAAAGGTAGATATTAACGACATTAAAACAGGTAGTAAAATACCAGTGTCAAAGACCAACATTAAACAACAGGAGATATTAACGACATTTAAACATGTAGTAACATACCAGTGTCAAAGACCAACATTAAACAACAGTAGATATTCAAGACATTTAAACAGTTAGTAACATTCCAATGTCAAAGACCAACATTAAACAACAGTAGACATTAACGACATTTAAAAAGGTAGTAACATACCAGTGTAAAAGGCCAATAGTAACATTCCAAGTAGATATTAACGACATTTAAACAGGTG
>NW_013889854.1:0-807 GCF_000517525.1 Limulus polyphemus
ACACTGGATTTAACGATAATGTGTACTGTCAATAAGAAGACACAAGATTTAACGATACTGTGTACTATCAATAAAAAGAAACAAGATTTAACGATACTGTGTACTGTCAATAAGAAGACACAAGATTTAACAATACTGTGTACTTTCAAAAGAAAACACAAGATTTAACGATACTGTGTACTGTCAATAAGAAGACACAAGATTTAACAACACTGTGTACTGTCAATAAGATGACAAACGATTTAACGATACTGTGTACTGTCAAAAAGAAGAAGTATCGTTAAATCTTGTTGTGTACTGTCAATAAGAATCGTTAAATCTTGTGTTTACTGTGTACTGATTCTTATTGACAGTACAAATTATCGTTAAATCTTGTGTCTTTTTATAGATAGTACACAGTATTGCTAATTCGTGTGTCTTCTTATTGACAGTACACAGTATTGCTAATTCGTGTGTCTTCTTATTGATAGTACACATTACTGTTAAATATTGTGTCTTTTTATTGACAGTACACAGTGTTGTTAGATCTTGTGTCTTCTTATTGACAGTACAAAGTATTGTTAAATCTTGTGTCGTCTTCTTATTGAAAGTACACAGTATTGTTAAATCTTGTGTCTTCTTATTGACAGTACACAGTATCGTTAAATCTTGTGTTTTCTTATTGACAGTACACAGTATTGTTTAATCTGTGTCTTTTTATTGACAAGATTTAACGGTACTGTGTTCTGTCAATAAGAAGACACAATATTTAACTATAATGTGTACTGTCAATAAGAAGACACAAGATTTAACAATACTGTGTACTCT
>NW_013889855.1:0-274 GCF_000517525.1 Limulus polyphemus
AGTTATGTGTGGAATTGTTTCAGACCATAAGGATAACAAGCATCATGCTCTATCGTTGAACCCGGCAACTTGATGTGTCGACTGTTGTACGAGGATTGCCCCATAGTGTATGTAGTGGAGCTAAGTTTGAGCGAATACACGAATGTACGTCTTCTTTCTCTTTGAGGCCCGGCATGGCCAGGTGGTTAAGATGCTCGACTCGCAATCTGAGGGTCGCGGGTTCGAATCCCCGTCTCACCAAACATGCTCGCCCTTTCAGCCGTGGGGGCGTTAT
>NW_013889856.1:0-548 GCF_000517525.1 Limulus polyphemus
ATATTAGGGAACATCTATGTACACCATCCCCTCTTTAAATAACTGGCAATAACATTTTTAATGTTGTAACAGATATATCCAGCTGTTTTATACATGGATATTAGGGGACATCTATGTACACCATTCCCTCTTTAAATAACTGGCAATAACATTTTTAATGTTGTAACCGAGTCCCCTAATATCCGTGTATAGAACAGCTGGATATAGGGAATAGTGTACATAGATGGATATATCAGCTACAACCCACTAATTTTATTAAATACTAGCACATAGCTCCTAATATCCGTGTATAGGACAACTGGATATATCAGCTACAGCCCACTAATTTTATCAAATACTAGCACACAGCTCCTAATATCCGTGTATAGGACAACTGGATATATCAGCTACAACCCACTAATTTTATCAAATACTAGCACACAGCGCCTAATATCCGTGTACAGAACATCTGGATATATCGGTTACAACATTAAACATGTTATTGCCAGTTATTTAAAGATTGTTGTCCTATACCCGGATATTAGGGGACATCTATGTACTCCATTCGT
>NW_013889857.1:0-273 GCF_000517525.1 Limulus polyphemus
TTAATTGAAAGCCGTATTTATTTTAGTTCATTTATTCTTAGTACCACTGTGGCCCACTGGCACTCGAGGGGAAGAGTATTAAACGCTAACTTGCCCTCTCTTCCATTTTTACTCTTATCCCACTATACATATTATGCGTTTCCCAGTACTTTTGTTAGCTTTGTGTTTCAGTTAGATTGAATATGTCTGCACGTATATAACATATTGTTACGTCTCCGTTTGTTAATTGATTTTCCGTAAATTCGTTCCGACGAAACTTTAGCGACACAAGTC
>NW_013889858.1:0-399 GCF_000517525.1 Limulus polyphemus
AGAACTGGTTCTGTTACAACTAGAACTAGTTCTGTAAAACCGTTGCTGACAACTAGAACTGGTTCTGTAAAACTCTTGCTGACAACTAGAACTAGTTCCTGTAAAACCGTTGCTGGACAACTTAACAATTTAAATCTACTGATAATGACCTGTGTCCTACGTGTAATCTCAACAATTTAAATCTACTGATAATGACCTGTGTCCTACGGGTAATATTAACAATTTAAATCTAGTGAGGATGAGCTATAAATTTCAGCTCAACATTCTAGTTTTATCTAGTAATTATAACTGTCTTCATGCCACTGTTAGAATGTAAAGGTAACTAAACATCCTAGGAAAACCTTACTAACAAGTTATCGTACTTTTATTTGTGGTAAAAAAAACCGTTGCTGACAATTT
>NW_013889859.1:0-485 GCF_000517525.1 Limulus polyphemus
TGAGAGAGATGTTGTGATTTATAATGTTTGTTGTATTTGTTTGTTATCTTGTGATGAGAGTCATGTTGTGGTTTATAATGTTTGTTTTATTTGTTATCTTGTGATGAGAGACATGTTGTGGTTTATAACGTTTGTTGTATTTGTTTGTTATCTTGTGATGAGAGACATGTTGTGGTTTATAATGTTTGTTGTATTTGTTGTTATCTTGTGATGAGAGACATGTTGTGGTTAATATTCTTTGTATTTGTTTGTTATCTTGTAATGGGAGAGATGTTGTGGTTTATAATGTTTGTTGTATTTGTTTGTTATCTTGTTATGAGAGTCATGTTGTGGTTAATATTCTTTGTATTTGTTTGTTATCTTGTGATGAGAGAGATGTTGTGGTTTATAATATTTGTTGTATTTGTTCATCTTGTGATGAGAGACATGTTGTGGTTAATATTCTTTGTATTTGTTTGTTATCTTGTGAATGAGAGAGATGTTGT
>NW_013889860.1:0-274 GCF_000517525.1 Limulus polyphemus
CAATACTGTGTCCTGTCAATAAGAAGATACAGGATTTATTAATACTGTGTCCTGTCAATAAGAAGATACATGAATTATCAATACTGTGTACTGTCAATAAGAAGACACAAAATTTAACAATATTGTATCCTGTCAATAAGAAGATAAAGGATTTATCAATACTGTGTACTGTCATAACAAGTCATAAGATTTAATGATACTGTGTACTATCAATAACAAGCCAAAGATTTAACGATACTGTGTACTGTCAATAAAGAGACACAAGATTTAAAAA
>NW_013889861.1:0-274 GCF_000517525.1 Limulus polyphemus
TGACCCAATGAGTCACGGGTGGTCTAGTATATTACAAAAATACCTTGGACGCAAATCAGTCAAAAGTTTTCATATTTAAGTGATAAGAGATTTTTTTCAGCACTGAAATAATAAATAGGCCGTTAACTGCAATGATAACTTTTAGCTACCTATTATCATAAATTTGTTTGTTTTGGAATTTCGCGCAAAGCTACACGAGGGCTATCTGCGCTAGCCGTCCCTAATTTAGCAGTGTAAGATTAGAGGGAAGGCAGCTAGTCATCACCACCCACCG
>NW_013889862.1:0-389 GCF_000517525.1 Limulus polyphemus
GGTAATAAAACATTTAAACCGAGTTTTATTACCTGTCATCTCATGCACATGTCGGTTTAAATGTTTTATTACCCGACAACTCATGCACATGTCGGTTTAAATACATTTAAACAGACATGTGCATGAGATGACGGGTAATAAAACATTTAAACCGACATGTGCATGAGATGACAGGTAATAAAACATTTAAACAGACATGTGCATGAGGTGACGGGTAATAAAACATTTAAACCGACATGTGGATGATGTGACGGGTAATAAAACATTTAAACCGACATGTGCATAAGGTGACGGGTAATAAAACATTTAAACCGACATATGTATGAGGTGACAGGTAATAAAACATTTAAACCGACATGTGCATGCGGTGACGGGTAAATAAAACATTT
>NW_013889863.1:0-274 GCF_000517525.1 Limulus polyphemus
AGTACACAGTATTGTTAAATCTTGTCTTCTTTTTGATAGTACATAGTATTGTTAAATCTTGTGTATTCTTATTGACAGTACACAATATTGTTAAATCTTGTGTCTTCTTATTGACAGTACACAGTATTGTTAAATATTTTGTCTTCTTATTGACAGTACACAGTTTCGTTAAATCTTGTGGATTGTTAGTGACAGTACACAGTATCGTTAAATCTTTTGTCTTCTTATCGACAGTGAACAGTATTGTTAAATTCTGAGTCTTCTTATTGAAATT
>NW_013889864.1:0-272 GCF_000517525.1 Limulus polyphemus
GCTGTCCAAGTATTTCCAGTGGTTAGTCCCTTCAAGCTCGTTGCCAGATATACAGCTTTCTGCTCCTCTGTCCATCCGTTCATCTCTGCCAGTAAATCAAACTGTGCTCTATATGCTTCCCACGGAGCCTTTCCATCGAATTCCTGTGGCTTCCTTCGCACTGGATCACTCCTATTACTGACATTCATATCTGGAATGTGACTTCTAACGGGACTGAATATGTCTGCATTAGGGCTTAGCTGCGGGCTCTGTAAGGGGCTTGCCATTGTCTG
>NW_013889865.1:0-276 GCF_000517525.1 Limulus polyphemus
TGTCTCTCTTCTTGTTTCTTTTCTTTTTCCTCCAACAACTGCTTGTAATTTCTCTTGTTTATTTTGTCTGTTCGAGCTGCCATTGTTGCAGGTTTTCTTGCAACTGCTGTTGTCTCTCTTCTTGTTTATTTTCTCATTCTTCTTGTTTCTTTTCTTTTCCTCTAACAACTGCTGTAATCTCGCTTCTTGTTTCTTTTCTTTTTCCTCTAACAACTGCTGTAATCTCTCTTCTTGTTTAATTTCTCGTTCTTCTTGTTTCTTTTCTCGTTCTTCTTG
>NW_013889866.1:0-272 GCF_000517525.1 Limulus polyphemus
ACTGATTGATAGTTGAAACTCTAACCATGATACTGTTACTTTGTTTTCCTCATTACTTGATACATATATAAGTACCATAATACTGATTGATAGTTGAAACTCTAACCATGATACTGTACTTTGTTTTTCTCATTACTTGATACATATATAAGTACCATAATTCGATGATGAGGAACCCACTTTGAGACTAATAAACAGCTGGAGACTGCTCGATTGGGTAATGAAAAACTTTAATATATGTTTAACATAACAGCAAATGTACATTTGCTGTT
>NW_013889867.1:0-275 GCF_000517525.1 Limulus polyphemus
ACCTACATGTATTAAAACATTTGTGCCTCATTATATTTTACCTACATGTATTAAAACTATTTGTACCTCGTTAGATTATAACTACATGTATTAAAACATTTTTACCTCACTAGATTATACCTACATGTATTAAAACATGTGTACCTCATTAGATTATACCTACATTTATTAAAAACATTTGTGCCTCATTAGATTTTACCTACATGTATTAAAACATTTGTGCCTCATTAGATTATACTTACATTTATTAAAACATTTGTGCCTCATTAGATTTT
>NW_013889868.1:0-735 GCF_000517525.1 Limulus polyphemus
GACTGGATTAAATAGGACCCAATAACTAGTATCGTTCTATGACCCACTTTTGCATTTAGTCTGTAGCCAGTTTGGTAATTAACTCATATATTTACAACATATCTACATGTGTTTCCTTATGTCCGACTGGATTAAATAGGACCCAATAACTAGTATCGTTCTATGACGCACATTTCACTTTAGTCTGCAGCCAGTTTGTTAATTAACTCATATATTTACAACATATCTACACGTGTTTGTTTTAGACCGACTGGATTAAACAGGACTCAATAGAGTGGGTCATAGAACGATACTAGCTATTGGGTCCTGAGTTAATAAACACATTAGCTGCAGACTAAAGTCAACAGGCTGTAGACTAAAGTCAACAGTGGGTCATAGAACGATACTAGCTATTGCGTCCTATTTAATCCAATCGTTCTTAAACAAACACATGTAGATATGTTGTAAATATATGAGTTAATTAACAAACTGGTCGCAGACTAAAGTCAACAGTGGGTCATAGAACGATAATTGTTATTGGATATATTTAATCCATCGGACTTGAGGAAACCAATGAAGATATGTTGTAAATAGAAAGATATGTTGTAAATAGATGAGTTAATAAACACATTAACATGGGTTTCCTTAAGTCGGAGTGGATTAAATAGGACCCAATAGCTAGTATCGCTCTTTGACCCACTGTTGACTTTAGTCTGCAGCCAACGTGTTAATTAACTCATATATTTACAACATATC
>NW_013889869.1:0-273 GCF_000517525.1 Limulus polyphemus
AGTGAATCGGGAACTCATTCTTTAGCTGGTATACTCGTGGTTAAGAAGTGAATCAGGAACTAATTGTTTAGTCGGTATACTCGTGGTTAAGAAGTGAATCAGGAACCCATTCTTTAGTCGGCATACCCGTGGTTGATAAGTGAATCAAGAACTCAATTCTTTAGACGGTATACTCTTGGTTAAGAAGTGAATCAGGAACTAATTCTTTAGTCGGTATACTCGTGGTTAAGAAGTGAATCAGGAACTAATTCTTTAGTCGGTATACTCGTGGTT
>NW_013889870.1:0-266 GCF_000517525.1 Limulus polyphemus
TAAAGTTTATCGTACTATTGTAGAAAAGACTTACTCTGTTGTAAATAGATAGTAAAGTTTATCGTACTACTGTAGAAAAGACTTACTCTGTTGTAAATAGATAGTAAAGTTTATCGTACTATTGTAGAAAATACTTACTCTGTTGTAAATAGATAGTAAAGTTTATCGTACTACTGTAGAAAAGACGAACTCTGTTGTAAATAGATAGTAAAGTTTATCGTGTTATTGTAGAAAAAGCTTACTCTGTTGTAATAGATAGTAAAGTT
>NW_013889871.1:0-449 GCF_000517525.1 Limulus polyphemus
ACCTAATTTCTACTCATCTACAGTGCTTATAATAACACCTAGTTTCTACTCATCTACATTGCTTATAATAACACCTAGTTTCTACTCATCTACATTGCTTATAATAACGCCTAATTTCTACTCATCTACAGTGCTTATAATAACGCCTAATTTCTACTCATCTACAGTGCTTATAATAACACCTAGTTTCTACTCATCTACAGTGCTTATAATAACACCTAGTTTCTACTCATCTACATTGCTTATAATAACGCCTAATTTCTACTCATCTACATTGCTTACAATAACACCTAATTTCTACTCATCTACAGTGCTTATAATAACACCTAGTTTCTACTCATCTACAGTGCTTATAATAACACCTAGTTTCTACTCATCTACAGTGCTTATAATAACACCTAGTTTCTACTCATCTACATTGCTTATAATACCACCAAATTTCTACTCAT
>NW_013889872.1:0-274 GCF_000517525.1 Limulus polyphemus
GAAACATCGGTATTTGTAAGGTTACGTGAAACATCATTATTTGTAAAGTTATGTGAAACATCATTATTTGTAAAGTTACGTGAAACATCATTATTTGTAAAGTTACGTGAAACATCGGTATTTGTAAAGTTACGTGAAACATCGGTATTTGTAAAGTTAAGTAAAACATCAGTATTTGTAAGGTTAAGTGAAACATCAGTATTTGTAAGGTTAAGTGAAACATCGGTATTTGTAAGGTTATGTGAAACATCGGTACTTGTAAGGTTAAGTGAAA
>NW_013889873.1:0-274 GCF_000517525.1 Limulus polyphemus
CTATCAATAAGAAGACACACGATTTAGCAATACTGTGTACTATCAATAAAAAGACACAAGATTTAACGATACTGTGTACTGTCAATAAGAAGACACAAGATTTAACGATACTGTGTACTGTTAATAAGAAGACACAAGATTTAACGATACTGTGTACATTCAATAAGAAAACACAAGATTTAACAAAACTGTGTACTCTCAATAAGAAGACACACGATTTAACAATACTGTGTACTTTCAATAAAAAGACACAAGATTTAACGATACTGTGTCC
>NW_013889874.1:0-281 GCF_000517525.1 Limulus polyphemus
ACAAGATTTAACAATACTGTGTTCTGTCAATAAGAAGACACAAGATTTGATGATATTGTGTACTGTCAATAAGAAGACACAAGATTTAACAATACTGTGTTCTGTCAATAAGAAGACACAAGATTTATAAATACTGTGTACTATCAATAAGAACACACAAGATTTAACAATACTGTGTACTGTCAATAAGAAGTCACAAGATTTAACGATACTGTGTACTGTCAATAAGAAGACACACGATTTAGCAATACTGTGTACTATCAATAAAAAGACACACGATT
>NW_013889875.1:0-518 GCF_000517525.1 Limulus polyphemus
CGGAACGAAATACACTGCTGAAATTTTTGGAATGGCATATTTTACATCAGTAAGTTTAGATCAAGGATTACCAACAAGTTGATAAAAATACCATAATATTAATCTTATATTAACGAATCGTATCTTTGCAGATATTCAAGTAAATGTTTCGCTAAAGAAATAATTCATCTATATAGATAAGTTTGTTTAAAGACCAACCTTCTTAGTGAAGGTTTACTTCCAAAACATCAGTAATAAAGTTGATAGTTTGCTACAATACACAAGGTAAACCGTTTCCTGGAATAAGAAGAGCTAATTCTGACTTATCTTACCTATGAATGAAACAGTCGCTGTCACAGAAAACGTAGCAAACCATCCTAAAGATGAAGTAAAACGATGGAGAATTAAAGGCCAGAGAAAGAAAGAAGCTCTCTGGAATAAAGTCATGAAATATCAGTTAAAATTCGCAAATCACGAGAAAATAAGGAAATCAAGACTTTTGAATTACAGTAAAAGCGAACACACTTTTTTTTTTCCCT
>NW_013889876.1:0-273 GCF_000517525.1 Limulus polyphemus
ATGGACGTACTGGATTATCATCGATTTTTATCGTAATAATATGAGTAATAGTAAAACAATCTTATGGACCTACTGGATTATTATCGATTTCTATCGTAATAATAAGAGTAAATGTAAAACAGTCTTATGGACCTACTGGATCATCGTCGATTTCTACCGTAATAATAAGAGTAATAGTAAAACTGTCTTATGGACCTACTGGATTATCATCGATTTCTATCGTAATAATAAGAGTAATTGTTTGTTTGAATTTCGCGCAAAGCTACACGAGGG
>NW_013889877.1:0-273 GCF_000517525.1 Limulus polyphemus
GGTTATATATGTTGTGGTCTACAGACAGTCTACTATAGTAGTAGTGGAATATAGTGGATGTTTTGTTTGTAATATGTGTTGTGGTCTACAGACAGTCTACTATAGTAGTAGTGGAATATAGTGGATGTTTTGTATGTTATATGTATTGTGGTTTACAGACAGTCTACAATAGTAGTAGTGGAATATAGTGGATGTTTTGTATGTAATATGTGTTGTGGTCTACAGACAGTCTACAATAGTAGTAGTGGAATATAGTGGATGTTTTGTATGTAA
>NW_013889878.1:0-274 GCF_000517525.1 Limulus polyphemus
ACGACCTAATAGAAAGGCATCAACACACGCATATATGATCAATTTCTACACTTTTACTTGCCCCCAGTGGCACAGCGGTATGTCTGCAGACTTACAACGCTAGAATCCGGGTTTCGATACCCGTGGTGGGCAGAAGCACAGATAGCCCATTGTATAGCTTTGTGCTGAATTACAAACAAACAAACAAAACAGTTTTATTTGAAGAATAAGTGGATTTCGTACTTTCACTCATCACTTTTCTTTTTAAAACAGTTTCAGAAGCGTTTCATTTTTT
>NW_013889879.1:0-577 GCF_000517525.1 Limulus polyphemus
TGGGTTAATTAACTGTTGTATACACTTTAATGGTCGTAAACTGTGAATATCTAGGTGTTGTGTACATTTAAAGGTCATAAACTGTGGATAACGAAGGTTGTAAATACTCTACTAATGAACTGGGGATAACGAAGGTTGTAAACATCTACTAATGAACTGGGGATAACGAAGGTTGTAAACACTCTACTAATGAACTGGGGATAACGAAGGTTGTAAATACTCTACTAATGAACTGGGGATAACGAAGGTTGTAAATACTCTACTAATGAACTGGAGATAACGAAGGTTGTAAACACTCTACTAATGAACTGGAGATAACGAAGGTTGTAAATACTCTACTAATGAACTGGGGATAACGAAGGTTGTAAATACTCTACTAATGAACTGGGGATAACGAAGGTTGTAAATACTCTACTAATGAACTGGGGATAACGAAGGTTGTAAAACTCTACTAATGAACTGGAGATAACGAAGGTTGTAAATACTCTACTAATGAACTGGGGATAACGAAGGTTGTAAATACTCTACTAATGAACTGGGGATAACGAAGGTTGTAAACACTCTACTAATGAACTGG
>NW_013889880.1:0-274 GCF_000517525.1 Limulus polyphemus
CGAGGGTGACTAGTCCACAGAATTACCACAGCATAGCTGGTCCGGAAAGAAACCCAAATGTGACTAGTACACTGAGCAAATATGAGGGTGACTAGTACACAGAATTACCACAGCACAGCTGGTCCGGAAGGAAACCCAAATGTGACTAGTACACTGTGCAAATATGAAGGTGACTGATCCACAGAATTACCACAACACAGTGGTCCGGAGGGACACCCAAATGTGACTAGCACACTGTGCAAATACGAGGGTGACTAGTCCACAGAATTACCAC
>NW_013889881.1:0-274 GCF_000517525.1 Limulus polyphemus
CCGATACACTCAACTTCAACAATCGCGCTAAACAAACGCTATAACAACGAACGTCAATAATACTTCTGACTGCAGATCAATTACTCACTATCTACACACACATTACCGCGTCACGTTGTCCCCTCTTATATATACCCGCCTACACTATATCTAGTAAGAACTAGAACATTCGCCAAAGTACAGGATAATTCTAGAAACGTTGCGTCACAGTAGTCATGTGACTCGCTGACGCAACAGTACCATACATCCAAGACACCATACACCAACACGCTGG
>NW_013889882.1:0-273 GCF_000517525.1 Limulus polyphemus
ATTTGAAGTGTCTGGATCACATGTAATGTTCACTAGTAAACTATATTATCATTACAAGTTGTTTGCAGTGTCTGGATTACATATAATGTTCACTAGTAAACTAATTATCATTACAAGTTGTTTGCTGTGTCTGGATCACATGTAATGTTCACTAGTAAACTATATTATTATAAAAAGTTGTTTTCAATGTCTGGATCACATGTAATGTTCACTAGTAAACTATATTATCATAAAAAGTTGTTTGCAGTGTCTGAATCACATGTAATGTTCACT
>NW_013889883.1:0-273 GCF_000517525.1 Limulus polyphemus
AAGACTGTTATTTGCAACCATCGTTATTTGTTAATTAAGACTGTTATTTGCAACCATCGTTATTTGTTAATTAAGAATGTTATTTGCAACCATCGTTATTTGTTAATTAAGACTGTTATTTGCAACCATCGTTATTTGTTAATCAAGACTGTTATTTGCAACCATCGTTATTTGTTAATCAAGACTGTTATTTGCAACCATCGTTATTTGTTAATCAAAACTGTTATTTGCAACCATCGTTATTTGTTAATCAAAACTGTTATTTGCAACCAT
>NW_013889884.1:0-274 GCF_000517525.1 Limulus polyphemus
CAATGCCAGTATTATCACAGCAGTACTGACTTCTAATGTATGCTGATTCCAATAAAATGATCCCTCAGTGTTTCTGTTGACACAATGCCAGTATCATCACAGCAGTACTGACTTCTAATGTATGCTGATTCCAATAAAATGATCCCTCAATGTTTCTGTTGACACAATGCCAGTATTATCACAGCAGAACTAGCTTCTAATGTATGCTGATTCCAATAAAATGATCCCTCAATGTTTCTGTTGACACAATGCCAGTATCATCACAGCAGTTATT
>NW_013889885.1:0-274 GCF_000517525.1 Limulus polyphemus
GACCTATGCTAACTTCCAGACAACCGACCTACGCTAACTTTCCAGACAACCGACCCACGCTAACTTCCAGACAACCGACCCACGCTAACTTCCAGACAACCGACCCACGCTAACTTCCAGACAATCGACCCACGCTAACTTCCAGACAATCGACTCACGCTAACTTCCAGACAATCGACCCACGCTAACTTCCAGACAATCAACCTACACTAACTCCCAGATAACTAACCTATGCTAACTTCCAGACAACCAACCTACGCTAACTCCCAGACCA
>NW_013889886.1:0-273 GCF_000517525.1 Limulus polyphemus
AAACTTACGATATTATGTATATACAAAGTAATCATCTATCTATAAATAAACTTACGATATTATGTATATACAAAATAATAAATTTATCTATAAGTAGACTCACGATATTATCTTTATAAAAAGTAATAAATTTATCTATAAATACACTCATGATATTATGTATATACAAAGTAATCACCTATCTGTAAATAAACTTACGATATTATGTATATACAAAGTAATAAATTTATCTATAAATAGACCCACGATATTATGTATATACAAATTAATAAA
>NW_013889887.1:0-497 GCF_000517525.1 Limulus polyphemus
ACCTCCCTTTGCTGAGTGTTCTCGATCTTTTCGAATAGGTTTATAACCGTGTATGCAGAATTTTATATGGAATTTGAGAAACGATTCCTGAATACATATAATATCGGGATTTATGCAGTGAGTTTCAATGAAACGAATAAGGAATGGAGCATGAGCCTTAATGCCCCTGGCATTCCACTGTAATATTTGTAAAGGGCCTATTGTTTATTTGTAGGTGCACTTACTTGGTAAAGTTCATAAATTGAGTCTGGATTAATATCATAACAAAAATTGGTATTTGTAAAGGGCCTATTGCTTATTTGTAGGAGCACTTACTTGGTAAAGTTCATAAATTGAGTCTGGATTAATATCATAACCAAAAATGGTACTTGCCAATTCGGTTATGAAAGATATCCTCGTTTTTCTGCAAGTCCTTTTGGCAAAAAAATGGTCTTGAGCGATCGAAATTATTTTGGCTACGAAAGTAACGATTTGTTCAAACAGTTGAGGTGACATAC
>NW_013889888.1:0-274 GCF_000517525.1 Limulus polyphemus
GTGGGTAACTATTGAGCTCATGGGCATAAAAGTCAGACACAAAGTATATACTTGGCTGACATTGAAGATGAATGCATATTAGGATTGGACTACTTACCACCGAGGAAGTTTGTAATTAATTTTGATAAAATGACGTTTGGGAACAACAAAGGCCAAATTCCGGCAACTGTTAAAAGAGAGGTTGAACTAATTAGATGTCATCAAGCGGAAGTCAAAGTGACAAAGAGAGTTTATGATGGTGAAGTGAAACCAAATATAGATATTAAATCAGGCC
>NW_013889889.1:0-274 GCF_000517525.1 Limulus polyphemus
AACATTAATTAATTAACCAGTTTCATATCTCAACGTGAACTCCTAGCACTACTAACAAAATTAATTAATTAACCAGTTTTATGTCTCAACGCGAACTCCTAACACTACTAACAAAATTAATTAATTAACCAGTTTCATATCTCAACATGAACTCCTAGCACTACTAACAAAATTAATTAATTAACCAGTTTTATGTCTCAACGCGAACTCCTAGCACTACTAGCAAAATTAATTAATTAATTACTCAGTTTCATATCTCAACGTGAATTCCTAG
>NW_013889890.1:0-274 GCF_000517525.1 Limulus polyphemus
CGGCGAGCATGTTTGGTGTGACGGGGATTCGAACCCGCGACCCTCAGATTACGAGTCGAGCGCCTTAACCACCTGGCCATGCCGGGCCTAGTCTACAGTAAGTTACGGCAGTTTATAAGCGTTCAGTCTTGTAGAAATGTTAAAGGAGAAATGAAATCATTTATTATCGTTAAGACGCTGAATTATTTTCACCAGATATTTGAAAGAACCCACGAACAAAAATAAAATTAGAGCATTATTAAATATTTTCAATTATATATCAAAAATGATCAAA
>NW_013889891.1:0-274 GCF_000517525.1 Limulus polyphemus
CAAAGTAAGAATATATATTGAACATAGGAATAGTAAAGGAAAAAAGGACAAACAAAAAAGTAGAACAAATAAAAAACAAACTTTAGTTCATAGTGGTGAAGAGGCTTGGACGAAATCAGGAGAAGAATCTAGAACATAAGCAAGCGTCAGTTGTCAAAATCAAGAGAGAGAACTGTGTGTTATCTCATAATCCTTTGGGTTACGTACGTCAGCCACTATTCTGTACATGATTCTAACCATTCGAAGCCAGTTTATGCAGGCTTCTGTATCCTCT
>NW_013889892.1:0-273 GCF_000517525.1 Limulus polyphemus
GTAGCTGACAGTTCTCTACCATTCCTTGACAGTCCTATCTTAAACTTGTAGCTGACAGTTTCTCTACCATCCCTTGACAGTCCTATCTTAAACTTGTAGCTGACAGTTTCTCTACCATTCCTTGACAGTCCTATCTTAAACTTGTAGATGACAGTTTCTCTACTATTCCTTGACAGTCCTATCTTAAACTTGTAGCTGACAGTTTCTCTACCATTCCTTGACAGCCTTATCCTCAAACTTGTAGCTGACAGTTTCTCTACTATTCCTTGACAA
>NW_013889893.1:0-273 GCF_000517525.1 Limulus polyphemus
GATAAGTATAACAAGAGACTATATATTGGATAAGTGTACCAGATGACGAGATATTTAAAAGTATAACAGGTATCCATATATTTGATAAGTGTAATAGATGACCAGATATTAAATAACCAGAACAGATAACCAGATATTTTATAAGTGTAACAGATGACCCAGATATTTTAAAAGTATAACAGATAACCAGATATTTGATAAGTGTAACATATGACCCAGATATTTGATAAGTATAACAGATAACCAGATATTTGATAAGTATAACAGATAACC
>NW_013889894.1:0-269 GCF_000517525.1 Limulus polyphemus
AACCATACCATGTCTCCTGGCACAAAGCTGACTTCAGTAGATCTCTTATCATAAGTTAACTTCATCGAATCAGCAGACGTTTCCAAGTTTGAACGCACTTGATGGTGGATATCATTCATCCTTTCTGATAACACTTCCACAAACTCTGACACATTCTCAGGATACTCTTCATAATGTGAGTGTCCCGTATGCTTGGGTCCCCTTTTAGCACCACATGTACTGCATGTTCAGCACCATTCTTCCACATCTCACCTCATACCTATCCAATA
>NW_013889895.1:0-267 GCF_000517525.1 Limulus polyphemus
GAAAGTTTGTAATTGATTTTGATAAAATGACGTTTGGGAATAACAAAGGCCAAGTTCCAGTAACTGTTAAAAGAGAGGTTGAGCTGATTGGGTGCCATCAGGCTGAAGTCAAGCCGACTAAAAGAGTTGATGATGGTGAAGGGAAACCAAATATAGATATCAGGGCAGAACAGGAGAGGGACCAGCATTTGAGGATAATGATTGATTTCTAAAAGCGAGTGTTGTGCACCATGCTTGGAAGAAGGTGTCTAGTCTAAGCCCCATGAC
>NW_013889896.1:0-274 GCF_000517525.1 Limulus polyphemus
GGAAACAAACCACAAGACAATTGGCGTTTCAAATGTGATAATTATAATTATTAGTATACAAGTAGTTACACATAATGGAAGAAACAAGACAATAGGTGTTTCAAGTGTGATAATTACAATTATTAGTATACAAGTAGTTACACATAATGGGGGAAACAAACCACAAGACAATAGGTGTATCAAGTGTGATAATTATAATAATTAGTATACAAGTAGTTACACATAATGGAGGAAACAAACCAGAAGACAATAGGTGTTTCAAGTGTGATAATTA
>NW_013889897.1:0-274 GCF_000517525.1 Limulus polyphemus
AATGACACTTTATATCGTCAACTATACAGTATATAGTTTATATAGTTAACCATACAGTATATAGTTTATATAGTTAACTAGACAATGCCACTTTATGTCGTCAACTATACAATGACACTTTATATCGTCAACTATACAATGACACTTTATATCGTCAACTATATAATGACACTTTATATCGTCAACTATACAGTATATAGTTTATATAGTTAACCATACAGTATATAGTTTATATAGTTAACTATACAATGCCACTTTATGTCGTCAACTATAC
>NW_013889898.1:0-274 GCF_000517525.1 Limulus polyphemus
CCAACAAGAAGACACAAGATTTAACGATACTGTGTACTATCAATAACAAGCCATAAGATTTAACGATACTATGTACTATCAATAACAGGCCACAAGATGTAACGAAATTGTGTACTGTCAATAAGAAGACAAAATATTTAACAATACTGTGTACTGTCATTAAGAAGACACAAGATTTAACGATACTGTGTATAATCAATAACAAGCCATAATAATTAACAGTACTGTGTACTGTCAATAAGAAGACACAAGATTTAACGATACTGTGTACTGT
>NW_013889899.1:0-288 GCF_000517525.1 Limulus polyphemus
ACTCTTGTATGATCGAATATTAGGATTTAACTGTCACAAATTCATTTGAGTACTATATTAAATAGACAAAATAATTCTGCCTATGAAAGCAGCTAGATAATAGCACCTATCTCTACTTCTTTGGTTACTCTTGAATGATCGAATATTAGGATTTAACTGTCACAAATTCATTTGAGTACTATATTAAATAGATAAAATAATTCTGCCTATGAAAGCAGCTAGATAATAGCACCTATCTCTACTTCTTTGGTTACTCTTGAATGATCGAATATTAGGATTTAACTGTCA
>NW_013889900.1:0-272 GCF_000517525.1 Limulus polyphemus
ACTACTGGTTTCCCGGAGCTGACTTATTGGAGGTATTTTTCTTACACTGGCTCCTCAGATGTCCTTGCTCCCCACAGTTCCAACAGCCTTTCTTGGTAGCAGCCTTTACTGCTGTATCGTCTCCCCTGTGTTGAAGTTGCCAGCATTGAGCTCTCTTGTGCCCAGGTTTGTTACAGTGCCAGCAAAGTCCCTCAAACTTCTCTGAAGCTGACCTTTCTGGCTTTGAATCCAGATGACTGTACCAACTTGGTACCTCTGTGCTGGACTTAACG
>NW_013889901.1:0-274 GCF_000517525.1 Limulus polyphemus
TACTTGTTAACAGAAACGTTACCTTTGTGTTACCTGTTAACAGAAATGTAAAAAGCTGAAAGATGTGTTACTTGTTAATAGAAATGTCAAGAGCTGAAAGATGTGTTACCTGTTAACAGAACTGTCAAGAACTGGAAGATGTGTTACCTGTTAATAGAAATGTAAAGAGCTGAAAGATGTGTTACTTGTTAATAGAAATGTCAAGAGCTGAAAGATGTGTTACTTGTTAATAGAAATGTCAAGAGCTGAAAGATGTGTTACCTGTTAACAGAAC
>NW_013889902.1:0-274 GCF_000517525.1 Limulus polyphemus
CCAGATTCCCACTGATGTAAAGAGTTAAGAAAAAAACCTTTTTCTACAGACACTTAATTATTACTTTAATTTATAAATACAGTTTATTAACTGATTCTTCCATTGTCCATCACAAACTTTAAAAAACAAACAATTTAATAAATAATAATAAAATAAATAACAAAAAGTTTACTACTTTCACACTTGTCTGTAAACAAGCTATATGAGTGAAAGATAATAATTTTCAAGTTCCAGTGAAAAAATTATTATACAATGAAGTATACAATTGTAAAGA
>NW_013889903.1:0-274 GCF_000517525.1 Limulus polyphemus
GCGGGTTTCGATACCCATGGTGGGTACAGTACAGATGGCCCATTGTGTGTATTTGTTCTTAATAACAAACACCAGTTTACCACCTGGTATCGTTTTAAAATGTATTCTCGATGAGTTATCTTTTCCTTAACTTATTTCCTTTTTTCCATTACGTAACAGGCTCATTTTATATGTTTTTATTAAACGTTTCAATAGTAGCTTTGTTTTCCAAAACTACTAATAATTCACAATAATTTGATGAAAAAAATGTTGTACTAAAACTTTTTATTGTCGT
>NW_013889904.1:0-274 GCF_000517525.1 Limulus polyphemus
TGTTAAACTAATTTGAACGTGTTTGTGTGTGTACTATATATAGATACACTGTGACTTGTGCTTGTTACATACCTCTGCATCATAAATACATACATTCCACCTTCTTTGCAGAAGCTTCATGAACAAGTGTTGCCTATTGTATGATGTACTTCAGTATAATCTCCCTTCATGTATAAAGTATATGTATTTATATCACTTCACCCAGTTAACCTTTATATTTGTCCTGGGCAACTCGTGTATTATTATTATTTAATTATATTTCCCAACACCACTG
>NW_013889905.1:0-276 GCF_000517525.1 Limulus polyphemus
CTTTCTCGTTCTTCTTGTTTCTTTTCTTTTTCCTCTAACAACTGCTGTAATTTCTCTTCTTGTTTATTTTCTTTCTCCTCCAACAACTGCTGTAATCTCTCTTCTTGTTTCTTTTCTCGTTCTTCTTGTTTTATTTCTTTTTCCTCTAACAACTGCTGTAATCTCTCTTCTTGTTTAATTTCTCGTTCTTCTTGTTTCTTTTCTTTTTCCTCCAACAACTGTTGTAATTTCGCTTCTCGTTCTTCTTGTTTCTTTTCTTGTTTATTTTCTCGTTCG
>NW_013889906.1:0-274 GCF_000517525.1 Limulus polyphemus
GACAGATTCGATGGAATACAGCCAGTCAACAGCACTTATCGTCAACTACTGTTTTATAGAATTGCCGTCTCTAATTTTGAACTGACAGATTCGATGGAATACAGCCAGTCAACAGCACTTATCGTCCACTACTGTTTTATAGAATTGCCGTCTCTAATTTTGAACTGACAGATTCGACGGAATACAGCCAGTCAACAGCACTTATCGTCAACTACTGTTTTATAGAATTGCCGTCTCTCGTTTTGAACTGACAGATTCCACGGAATACAGCAAG
>NW_013889907.1:0-274 GCF_000517525.1 Limulus polyphemus
ATGATGTATTTTACAATGACATACTGTTGTAATTAGAAAAGTAATTTATATAACAAGTGAATACACGGGGTCTTTATGACCTAAAGGATGTATTAAAGTTTGGCATGCTGTTGTAATTATAACTGTATTTTATATAAAATGTGAATACACGGAGTCTTTATGACCTTATGATGTATTGTACTATGACATGCTGTTGTAATTATAATTGTATTTTATATAACAAGTGAATACACGGGGTCTTTATGACCTAATGATGTATTGTACAATGACATGA
>NW_013889908.1:0-404 GCF_000517525.1 Limulus polyphemus
GAGGGGAAAACGTGACGCGGGAAGGAAGGTAATGTGTGTATAGTCAATGAGTAATTGAACTGCAGTCAGAGATAGAAGTATTGTTGTAGTTAACGTTCGTTCGTTACAGTGTTGTTTTAGCGCCAGTATTGAGAATAAGTGTATCGGTGAAGTTATATCAAGTTGGTGCACCAATGGAAAGAATAAACCAGTTTTATTAAGTAAAGAACTTGTGTCGCTTAAGTTTCGTCGGAACGAAGTTACGGAAAATTAATTAACACACGGAGACGTAACATATATGTTATTGTTAAGAATGTCGTGTTGGCCTACTTATCTACTATCTAAATATCAGCTCGATACGATAGCAACACGACATTCTTAACAATAACGAATAGGCCTACTTATCTACTATCTAAATAATCAGC
>NW_013889909.1:0-274 GCF_000517525.1 Limulus polyphemus
CCTATTCAATATTTTGTACCAGACTATTCTACTGCAGTGTTCTAGATAATTGAGACCTATTCAATATTTTGTACTTGGCTATTGTACTGCAGTGTTCTAGATAACTTCACACATATCCTATATTTAATAAATGGCAATTCTACTAAAGTGGTCTAGATAACTTCAGACCCATTCAATATTTTGTACCAGACTATTCCACTGCAGTGTTCCAGATAACTTCAGACACATTATATATTATGTACCTGGCTATTGTACTTCAATGTTCTATATAACT
>NW_013889910.1:0-399 GCF_000517525.1 Limulus polyphemus
GTTGAAAGCAGCACTGGTTCAAATTAGATATTTGTGATGTCAAAATACAAAATCTACAGTTTCATACGAATTAGGAACTCAAACTACCGATATTGACAAACTAGAATATAAAATAAGAACCTCTTTTCTATTTGCCGAGATATCGTTCATGTACTGAATCAAACACAGTGGGCCCGCTCACCTCTTTCCAATTTTGGAAACAGTCCCTTATATACACTAACTTCAATATATGACATGTGAATAACCAATTGAAAACTCAGAATGTCTCCCTAGTGGCTTTCTCAGTCATTTTAGAATATTAGAACACTATCTTGTTCTTTCGACCTAAGATTTCAAGGAGGTAGGTTGTGTCTTTAGTCTGCTCAAAATTTCATATTTGTTTAGACCGAAATACAGCAT
>NW_013889911.1:0-748 GCF_000517525.1 Limulus polyphemus
AAACATTGATGGTAGCAGATGTTTAAATTTATATAGATATACATGAAGCATTGATGGTAGCAGATACTGAAGTTTATACGATATACATGAAACATTGATGGTAGCAGATACTTAAGATATAAACTTAAGCATCTGCTACCATCAATGTTTCATGTATATCTAGATAAACTTTAGTATTTGCTAACATCAATGCTTCATGTATATCATATAAACTGAAGCATCTGCTACCATCATTGTCTCATGTATATCATATAAAATTAAGTATTTACTACCATCAATACTTCCTGTATATCATATAAAATCAATGCGTCATGTATACCTAAACTTAAGTATCTGCTACCATGATATACATGAAACATTGATGGTTTTCATGTATATCTATATAAACTTAAGTTACTGCTCATTGATGGTAACAGATGCTTAAGTTTATGTAGATATTAATGAGACATTGATGGCAGCAGGTACTTATGTTTATATATATATACATGAAACAGTGATGGCAGCATATACTTAAGTTTATATAGATATACATGAAGCATTAATGGTAGCAGATGCTTACGTTTATGTAGATATACATGAAACATTGATGGTAGCAGATGCTTACGTTTATGTACATATACATGTAACATTGATGGTAGCAGATGCTTACGTTTATGTAGATATACATGAGACATCGCATTGATGGTAGCAGATGCTTAAGTTTATGTAGATATACATGAAATTTTGATGGTAGCAGATGCTTAAGTTT
>NW_013889912.1:0-274 GCF_000517525.1 Limulus polyphemus
AAAGTAGTTTCAATGAAACTAATTTCTACATTTTGTTTTTACAGGCATTATACTAACTAGCTTGGTAAAACTAATCTCTACATCATGTTTTTATAGGCATTATTCAAACTAGCTTGTTAAAACTTGTCAATACATCATGTTTTTACAGGTATTATACCAGCTGCTTGGTAAAACTAGTCTTCACATCTTGTTTTTACAGGCCTTATACTAACTAGCTTGGTAAAACTAGTCTCTGCATCATGTTTTTACAGGTCTTAAACTAACTAGCTTGGTA
>NW_013889913.1:0-274 GCF_000517525.1 Limulus polyphemus
ATATAAATTCGGTAACTAGAGTTACACCTAGATGTTCGTGGAGTTCTTGTACCAAATAACGCTAAAGATGAGTATGGTGGTTATAAATTCGGTAACTATAGTTACACCTAGGTGTTAATGGAGTAGTTGTACCAAGTAAGGCTAAAGATGAGTATGGGGGTTATAAGTTCGGTTACTAGAGTTACACCTAGGTGTTCATGGAGTAGTTTTAACAAGTAAGGCTAAAGATGGGTATAGTGGTTATAAATTCTGTAACTAGAGTTACACCTAAGTG
>NW_013889914.1:0-274 GCF_000517525.1 Limulus polyphemus
AATACATACTGAACGACAGTAACCTCCCTGAGTTATAACTTGATCAATACATACTGAACGACATACTGTACCTGATGATGACAAAACCTTGTCGAAACATTGTACATTTGCTGTTATGTTAAACGTATATTAAAGTTTTTCTTCATTACCCATTCAAGCCGTATCCAGCCATTATTAGTCTCAAAGTGGATTCCTCCTTATCGATTACTGAACGACATTAACCTCCCTGAGTTATAGCTTGATCAATACATACTGAACGACAGTAACCTCCCTG
>NW_013889915.1:0-639 GCF_000517525.1 Limulus polyphemus
TGTACAAATACTACTTCATGTTATCAAAGTATTGTACGGTAATTACGATACAGTATTCCCAGCATCGGCACAAATACCACTTCATGTTATCAAATGAATGTGTGGTAATTACAGTACAATATTCCCAGAATCTGTACAAATACTACTTCATGTTATCAAAGTATTGTGTGGTAATTACAGTACAATATTCCAGCATCGGTACAAATACTACTTCATGTTATCAAAGTATTGTGTGGTAATTACAGTACAATATTCCAGCATCGGCACAAATACTACTTCATGTTATCAAAGGAATGTGTGGTAATTACAGTACAATATTGTGGTAATTACAGTACAATATTCCAGCATCTGTACAAATACTATTTCATGTTATCAAAGTATTGTATGGTAATTACAGTACAATATTCCCAACATCGGTACAAATACTACTTCATGTTATCAAAGGATTGTGTGGTAATTAAAGTACAATATTCCAGCATCTGTACAAATACTACTTCATGTTATCAATGGATTGTGTGGTAATTACGGTACAATATTCCAGCATCGGTACAAATACCACTTCATGTTATCAAAGGAATGTGTGGTAATTATAGTAATTACCACACAATTTGGTAATTACAGTACAATATTCCCAGCATC
>NW_013889916.1:0-516 GCF_000517525.1 Limulus polyphemus
TTAACCATATGGTTGAGTTCCCTCCCGCAGTTCAGTCTATATGTTCCGAGAAATTATTAAATGATAGTAAATAAAGCTCCTCCCATTAGCCCTTGACAAATGAATGTGTGTGTGTTGGGGGGAGGGGGGGTACCTTTAACTGAAATCGTGGCGATCACAGAGAGCCAGTTAGAGTACAGTAAACGATAATTAACTAGACAAAACGCTGTTACATGAAGAAAACAGTCAAAATAGATTGTCAAATGTCAAAACAACGTAATTTGATATTAATTATCCTATTTTTGAACATTTCCCTACCCTCACGTGAAAATTTCAGGTTGATATTGGCTGTAAAACTCTCTCTCCACAGCAGGAAATCAAACCCCGAACTTTTGCGTTATAATTGCATGAATTTACCGCTTTCCTACCGGAGGAAAAAACAATTGTACACTAGATGGCAGTTAATTTGTTGGAACGTAGTAATATACAGTAACGTCCTGCTCGTTTTGAAGATCTTGATAACGATTCATTAAACTT
>NW_013889917.1:0-274 GCF_000517525.1 Limulus polyphemus
CGTCTGTAGAGAGAAAGCTGGAATTCATTCAGATGTAGACTGTTTTACATTACACGTCTCTAGAGAGAAAGCTGGAATTCATTCAGATGTAGACTGTTTTACATTACACGTCTGTAGAGAGAAAGCGGGAATTCATTCAGATGTAGTCTGTTTTACATTACACGTCTGTAGAGAGAAAGCTGGAATTCATTCAGATGTAGTCTGTTTTACATTACACGTCTGTAGAGAGAGAGCTGGAATTCATTCAGATGTAGTCTGTTTTACATTACACGTC
>NW_013889918.1:0-1090 GCF_000517525.1 Limulus polyphemus
GCAAATATCAAAGAGTGGACTGAGATAGCAAAATATGAAAACCTGGTGACAAAAGCACCAGCCAACCTTCATCTTCCTCAGGGCACATGATGATGATGACAGGGAAAACACAGCATTCAACAGTGTTAACCATAAACATGAATACCAGCAACATACCGGAACAGTGTTATGATCAGAAATTTAAAAAACAATAAATGTGAGTAAATGAGTAAAAAAGTTACTGGAATCATGTACCACATGAACAAGAACTCCGTGTGCAAAGACTAAATGTAAAACATGTATCTTAGACTTATAAAATATAGACATATTCATACAACACATCCAAATTTTGTTAAATTATTTACCTCCATCCTTTGTTGCTTGTCAACAACACTTCTTTTCACAAACACTAAATAGGCTATTCATTTACAAGTATTTTATGAATTATTTAAGTAATAGGTGTGACTTTGTGACTGTTGGAATATGCACACAACCACATTACAATACATTTATAATCATTATTTTGTAGATCTTAGATAATGTTATTGGGCAAGGTGAGCCACCACATTCTGATAACAGAAAGTGAAGGTGAAATTACAGAGGTTTAGAGCTTCCGCATTAAAGCCATTTAAAATGGAAGAGAATTTTTTGAAAACAGTAATTATCATGAAATATAGTTGAGATCCCGACTGTTGCCCAGTGAATATCATACACAGTGTTGTATTACTGTGCAGTATTTAAGATATTAATAAATATCAAACCTCTCATAGCATTTTGTATTAAATTTACATTTTTTATATGAGAAATCAATAGCATATAAATATTTCATATCATAATATTTTAGTAATTATTATCAATTATTATCAATAAATTCAACAAATTAAGTCAAATCTTTTATTTATCTAGATGTTGAAATTTTTATGACAGTTTTTAAAATAAATGGTTACATATTTTTGGAGGTTTGATAAAATTGAGTTTTGCATAAAAGAGGAATAAAAAATGGTATTTTTCAGATTAAATAAAATCAATTTGTATTACTAAAGCAAACAAAATAAATGGATATTTCATATTGTCATACATAATTGTTGTCTATAAAATATTTGTGAAAAAA
>NW_013889919.1:0-274 GCF_000517525.1 Limulus polyphemus
AATTCCAAACAACTTTCTTCTATATCATTCCAAACAACTTCCTTCTGTATCATTCCTTCTATATCATTCCAAAGAACTTCCTTCTATATCATTCCAAACTATTTCCTTCTATATCATTCCAAACAACTTTCTTCTATATCATTCCAAACAACTTTCTTCTATATCATTCCAAACAACTTCCTTCTGTATCATTCCAAACTATTTCCTTCTATATCATTCCAAACAACTTTCTTCTATATCATTCCAAACAACTTCCTTCTGTATCATTCCAAAC
>NW_013889920.1:0-274 GCF_000517525.1 Limulus polyphemus
AAAATATTTTCGACTTTGATAACGGTCTTTATAGTCTTTCACACAATAGATGTTTTCGACTTTGATAACGGTCATTTTTGTCCTTCTTACACTATATTTTCTCGACTTTGATAACGGTCTTTTTAGTCCTTTTTACACTAGATTATTTCGAATTTGATAACGTTATTTTTACTCCTTCTTACACTACATTTTGTAGAGTTTGATAACGGTCTTTTTAGTACTTCTTACACTAATTTTTTTCGACTTTGATAACGGTCTTTTAATTTCGTTTTCC
>NW_013889921.1:0-274 GCF_000517525.1 Limulus polyphemus
ATATAGTGTGAAGACGTTGTTGTACATAGGTTTAACTTGTTCCGAATTTATATATATATTATTTGAAAACAAGTAAAGTGCGTGCTTCTTACTCATCGTTGAATTTATCCCTAACAAGTCACAGACATCTACTGTAGAATAATCGTATGCCCAACAACAACATAGTATATATATTGTTACGTATCTGCTTGTTTGTTAATTTCCCGTAGAAATTCTTTCCGAGGAACTTCAGCGATACAAGTCCTTTCTTAATTAAAACTAGTTTATTCTTTCT
>NW_013889922.1:0-274 GCF_000517525.1 Limulus polyphemus
AACAAACTGTAGGATAGCAACAGACGTCTAACAACAAATTGTAGGATAGCAACATACATCAAACAACAAGCTGTAGAATAGCAACAAACGTAAGACGACGAATTGTAGGATAGCAACAAACGTCAGACAACAAATTGTAGGATAGCTACAAACGTCAGACAACAAACTGTAGGATAGCAACAAACGTCAGACAACAAACTGCAGGATAGCAATATACATCAAACAACAAACTGTAGAATAGCAACAAACGTAAGACGACGAATTGTAGGATAGC
>NW_013889923.1:0-274 GCF_000517525.1 Limulus polyphemus
TCTTCTACCACCAGTTCCAAAATTGTATGGGACAAGATTAGGAAAGTCACTGGGAGGTATGCTTCCCATCCCCTTTCCATCTTGCTCTCCAATGGCCAGGAAGTTGCTGATGTCCAGAGCATTGCTGATGCTTTCAGCCAAAGCTTTTCTTGTGCTTATAGCACTTCTGTTTCTTCCCCTGCCTTCTTGGCCATAAAGTTTCGAGCAGAGTGATCGCCTCTTTCCTATCGGGCTGATCGTCTCTATGATTATAATCGCCCCTTTACAGTGGTGG
>NW_013889924.1:0-274 GCF_000517525.1 Limulus polyphemus
AGAAAAGTAACAAAAAGAGAGATTACAACAGTTGTTGGATGAAAAATAAAAGAAACATGAAGAGAAATTACAGCTGTTGTTGGAGGAAAAGAAAAAACAAGAAGAGAGACTACAGCAGTGATTGGAGGAGAAAGAAACAAGAAGGACGAGAAAAGTAACAAAAAGAGAGATTACAACAGTTGTTGGATGAAAAATAAAAGAAACATGAAGAGAAATTACAGCTGTTGTTGGAGGAAAAGAAAAAACAAGAAGAGAGATTACAACAGTTGTTGGA
>NW_013889925.1:0-273 GCF_000517525.1 Limulus polyphemus
GAATTTATAACCACCATTCTCATCTTTAGCGTTTTTAGGTACAAGAACTCCACGAACACCTAGGTGTAACTCTAGTTACCGAATTTATAACCACCATACTGGTTTTTAGCGTTATTTGGTACAACAACTCCACGAACACCTAGGTGTAACTATAGTTACCGAATTTATAACCACCATACTCATATTTAGAATTATTTAGTACAACAAATACACGAATACATAGGTGTACCTTTAGTTCCCGAATTTGTAACCACCATACTCATCTTTAGCGTT
>NW_013889926.1:0-475 GCF_000517525.1 Limulus polyphemus
TGGAAATGTGTTATATTTCTATATAAAAGTGGAAATGTGTTATATTTCTATATAAAAGTGGAAATGTGCCATATTTCTATATAAAAGTGGAAATGTGTTATATTTCTATATAAAAGTGGAAATGTGTTATATTTCTATATAAAAGTGGAAATGTGCCATGTTTCTACATAAAAGTGGAAATGTGTTATATTTCTATATAAAAGTGGAACTGTGCCATGTTTCTATATAAAAGTAGAAATGTGCCATGTTTCTATATAAAAGTGAAAATGTGCCATATTTCTATATAAAAGTGGAAATGTGTTATATTTCTATATAAAAGTGGAAATGTGTTATATTTCTATATAAAAGTGGAAATGTGCCATATTTCTATATAAAAGTGAAAATGTGCCATATTTCTATATAAAAATGGAAATGTGCCATATTTCTATATAAAAGTGGAAAATGTGTTATATTTCTATATAAAGTGAAAAATGTG
>NW_013889927.1:0-274 GCF_000517525.1 Limulus polyphemus
CTGGCGCTTGTGTATGTGTGGATCTGTTTTCTTCTTATTTCTACACCATTATTAGCTATTAAACATTTTTTAAAAATTAGATTGTAATTAGTACTAGCTAACATGAGCAAGATGTAGGATGTACATTAAACATTTTAGTTTATAATTAACATCCCAACCTTTTATTGCTATATGCTAAACATTAAGTGAAACGTAACCTTAGAGTACTAATATTTTTTATTGTTTTCAACGTAACTATTAATAAGCTGTGAATAAATAATTTCCAATATTTTAA
>NW_013889928.1:0-449 GCF_000517525.1 Limulus polyphemus
TGTAACTCTAGTTACCGAATTTATAACCACCATACTCATCTTTAGCCTTACTTGGTACAACTACTCCACAAACACCTAGGTATAACTCTAATTACCGAATTTATAACCACCATACTCATCAGTAGTTTTACTAAGTAAGGCTAAAACACTTAAGTGTTCATGGTAACTAGAGTTCCGAATTTATAACCACCATACTCATCTTTAGCCTTACTTGGTACAACTACTCCATGAAACCTAGTTGTAACTCTAGTTACAGAATTTTTAACCACCATATCCATCTTCAGCATTACATGGTACAACTACTCCATGAACACCTAAGTGTAACTCTAGTTACCGAATTTATAATCACCATACTCATCTTTAGCCTTACTTGGTACAACTACTCCATGAACACTTAGGTGTAATTCTAGTTACCGAATTTATAACCACAGTACTCATCTTTAGCCTTA
>NW_013889929.1:0-665 GCF_000517525.1 Limulus polyphemus
CACTTTAACGGGTTAACTAAACAGAAGATATCACTTTAACAGGTTAACTGAACAGAAGATATCACTTTAACAGGTTAACTGAACAGAAGATATCACTTTAACAGGTTAACTGAACAGAAGATATCACTTTAACAGGTTAACTAAACAGAAGATATCACTTTAGCGGGTTAACTGAACAAAAGATATCACTTTAACGGGTTAACTAAACAGAAGATATCACTTTAACAGGTTAACTGAACAGAAGATATCACTTTAACAGGTTAACTGAACAGAAGATATCACTTTAACAGGTTAACTAAACAGAAGATATCACTTCTAGAGGGTTAACTAAACAGAATATATCACTTCTACAGGGTTAACTAAACAGAATATATCACGTTAACGGGTAAACTAAATAGAATATATCACTTCTATAGGGTTAACTAAACAGAATATATCACGTTAACGGGTTAACTAAATAGAATATATCACTTCTACAGGGTTAACTAAACAGAATATATCACGTTAACGGGTTAACTAAATAGAATATATCACGTTAACAGGGTTAACTAAACAGAATATATCACGTTAACGGGTTAACTAAATACCCGTTAACGTGATATATTCTGTTTAGTTAACCCTGTAGAAGTGATATATTCTTAACTAAATAGAATATATCACTTCTA
>NW_013889930.1:0-274 GCF_000517525.1 Limulus polyphemus
CGATGAGTATGGTGGTTATAAATTCGGAAACTGGAGTTACACCTATGTTTTCATGGAGTAGTTGTACCAAGTAAAACTAAAGATGAATATGGTGGTTATAAATTCGGTAACTAGAGTTACACCTAGGTATTCGTGGAGTTGTTGTACCAAATAACGCTACAGATGAGTATGGGGGTTATTAATTCGTAAACTAGAGTTACACCTATGTGTTCATGGAGTAGTTGTACCAAGTAAGGCTAAAGATGAGTATGGTGGTTATAAATTCGGTAACTAT
>NW_013889931.1:0-274 GCF_000517525.1 Limulus polyphemus
AGAAATGTATGGTTTACTGTTACTACAGATGTATGGTTTACTGTTACTACAGATGTATGGTTTACTGTTACTACAGTTGTATGGTTTACTGTTACTACAGATGTATGGTTTACTGTTACTATAGATATATGGTTTACTGTTACTACAGATGTATGGTTTACTGTTACTAGAGATGTATGATTTACTGTTACTACAGATATATGGTTTACTGTTACTACAAATGTATGGTTTGCTGTTACTATAGATGTATGGTTTACTGTTACTACAGATGTAT
>NW_013889932.1:0-274 GCF_000517525.1 Limulus polyphemus
AGTTAAATCTTGTGTCTTCTTATTGACAGTACACAGTATCGTTAAATCTTGTGTCTTCTTATTGACAGTACACAGTTTCGTAAATACTTGTGTCTTCTTATTGACAGGACACATTATTGTTAAATCTTGTGTTTTCTTACTGACAGTACACATTATCGTTGAATATTCTGTCTTCTTATTGACAGTACACAGTATCGTTAAATCCTGTGTCTTCTAATTGACAGTACAGAGTATCGTTAAATCTTGTGTCTTCTTATTGACAGTACACATTATC
>NW_013889933.1:0-274 GCF_000517525.1 Limulus polyphemus
GTAGTTGTACCAAGTAAGGCTAAGATGAGTATGGTGGTTATAAATTCGGTAACTATAGTTACACCTAGGTGTTCGTGGAGTTGTTGTACCAAATAACGCTAAAGATGAGTATGGAAGTTGCAAATTCGGTAACTAGAGTTACACCTAGGTGTTCGTGGAGTTGTTGTATCCAATAACGGTAAAGATGAGTGTGGTGGTTATAAATTCAGTAACTAGAGTTACACATATGTTTTCGTGGAGTAGTTGTAGCAAATGACGCTAAAGATAAGTATAG
>NW_013889934.1:0-274 GCF_000517525.1 Limulus polyphemus
TCTATTGACATATAAAAGGAATATCGACTATTGACATATGAAAGGATTGTCGACTATTGACATATCAAAGGAATGTCGCCTATTGACATATCAAAGGATTGTCGACTATTGACATATCAAAGGAATATCGACTATTGACATATCAAAGGAATATCGTCTATTGACATATCAAAGGAATATCGACTATTGACATACCAAAGGAATGTCGCCTATTGACATATCAAAGGAATATCGACTATTGACATATAAAAGGAATATCGACTATTGACATATG
>NW_013889935.1:0-275 GCF_000517525.1 Limulus polyphemus
TCAATAAGAAGACACAAGATTTAATGATACTGTGTACTGTCAATAAGAAGACACAATATTTAACAATACTATGTACTATCAATAAAAAGACACAAGATTTAACAAAACTGTGTAATGTCAATAAGAAGACACACGATTTAGCTATATTGTGTACTATCAATAAAAAGACACAAGATTTAACGATACTTTGTACTTTCAATAAGAAGACACAATATTTAACAAAACTGTGTACTGTCAATTAAAAAGACACACGATTTAACAATACTGTGTACTAT
>NW_013889936.1:0-274 GCF_000517525.1 Limulus polyphemus
GTACTTTGTAATCTACTACGAACTGTACTTGTAATGATAAACAGTACTTTGTAACCTACAAAGAACTGTACTTGTAATGATAAATAGTACTTTGTAACCTACTAAGAACTGTACTTGTAATGATAAACAGTACTTTGTAACCTACAAAGAACTGTACTTGTAATGATAAACAGTGCTTTGTAATCTACTACGAACTGTACTTGTAATGATAAATAGTGCTTTGTAACCTACAAAGAACTGTACTTGTAATGATAAATAGTACTTTGTAACCTAC
>NW_013889937.1:0-274 GCF_000517525.1 Limulus polyphemus
TTCTTATTGACAGTACACAGTATCGTTAAATCTTCTGTTTTCTTATTGACAGAACACAGTATCGTTAAATCTTGTGTCTTCTTATTGACAGTACACAGTATCGTTAAATCTTGTGTCTTCTTATTGACAGTACACAGTATCGTTAAATCTTGTGTCTTCTTAATGACAGTACACAGTATCGTTAAATCTTGTGTCTTTTATTGACAGTACACAGTATTTCTAAATCTTGTGTCTTCTTATTGAGAGTACACAGTATTGTTAAATCTTGTGTCTT
>NW_013889938.1:0-274 GCF_000517525.1 Limulus polyphemus
CTGCGGATATATATTGCTGATATGACAGAGCAGATAGTCCAACGTGGCTTTGATATAATAAAACACACAAACTGTGGATATATATTGCTGATATAACAGAGCAGATAGTCCAACGTGGCTTTGATATAATAAAAACACAAACTGCGGATATATATTGCTGATATGACAGAGCAGATAGTCCAACGTGGCTTTGCTATAATAAAAACACACACTGCGGATATATATTGCTGATATGACAGAGCAGATAGTCCAACGTGGCTTTGATATAATAAAA
>NW_013889939.1:0-274 GCF_000517525.1 Limulus polyphemus
AGCTTTATTGATAGCTCCCGCTTCTAGAGAGTTAGCCTACTTAACGTCTTACTCTAGTAAATATAGCTTTATTGATAGCTCCCGCTTCTAGAGAGTTAGCATCCTTTACGTCTTACTCTAGTAGATATAGCTTTATTGATAGCTCCCGCTTCTAGAGAGTTAGCATCCTTCACGTCTTACTCTAGTAAATATAGCTTTATTGATAGCTCCCGCTTCTAGAGAGTTAGCCTACTTAACGTCTTACTCTAGTAAATATAGCTTTGTTTATAGCTCC
>NW_013889940.1:0-273 GCF_000517525.1 Limulus polyphemus
ACTGGTGTGTATCTGTATGGTATAGTTTACACTGGTGTGTATCTGTATGGTATAGTTTACACTGGTGTGTATCTGTATGATATAGTTTACACTGGTGTGTACCTGTATGGTATAGTTTACACTGGTGTGTACCTGTATGATATAGTTTACACTGGTGTGTATCTGTATGATATAGTTTACACTGGTGTGTATCTGTATGATATAGTTTACACTGGTGTGTATCTTCTATGGTATAGTTTACACTGGTATGTATCTGTATGGAAAATTTACACT
>NW_013889941.1:0-274 GCF_000517525.1 Limulus polyphemus
ACTCCCTCCACTGTTGATGGCCTATAGGACAGCAGATCATGAAGCCACTTGATACAATCCAGCAAAGTTGATGTTTGGTCTGGAACTTCGGTTGCCAGTGGATCTGTTAACAGGACGCCCACCTTAGGAAGAGTTGCCTGAAAATATGTCAGAGTTCGTGAAAGTGTTATCGGAAAGGATGGATAATATTCACCATCAAGTGCGTTGAAACTTGAAAACGTCTGATGATTCAATGAAGCTATGCTATGATAATAGATCTACTGAAGTCAGCTTT
>NW_013889942.1:0-418 GCF_000517525.1 Limulus polyphemus
CTTTTATTATAGTGTTGTAATATATAACTATACTCTCAACTTTTATTATAGTGTTGTAATATATAACTATACTCCAAGCTTTTGTTATAGTGTTGCAATATATAACTATACTCTCAGCTTTTATTATAGTGTTGTATAACAAAAGCTGAGAGTATAGTTATATATTGGTGTTGTAATATATAACTATACTCCAAGCTTTTGTTATAGTGTTGCAATATATAAATATACTCTCAGCTTTTGTTATAGTGTTGTAATATATAACTATACTCTCAACTTTTATTATAGTGTTGCAATATATAAATATACTCTGAGCTTTTGTTATAGTGTTGTAATATATAAATATACTCTCAGCTTTTGTTATAGTGTTGTAATATATAAATATACTCCCAGCTTTTGTTATAGTGTTGTAATATATAAA
>NW_013889943.1:0-351 GCF_000517525.1 Limulus polyphemus
GCTTTTCATGCCAATTGGGAAACAATGAACACACTAGATCCAGATAGATAGATCAAACATAGTAGTAATTTCAGTTTAGAGTTTTCCCAAAATTTTAAAACCGAAAAAAAGAGCTTCGGAAATAAAATTTAGAGGAAAACAACTAAAGATGTTCAGAAATAAATATTTTTCGTCACCCTGCCCATGGTTGTCAATGAAGGTTTACTAATTAGGGAAAAAAATCAAATAATTTATTAATTATGAACAGAAGAAAAGGAAGTGAGTAACCTTGAAAACATTGAAGGACTCTGGCTGGGATCAATAAATCCAATACTATAGATTTAGTTGTGGGGGAAATGGGAGTATCCAGAG
>NW_013889944.1:0-273 GCF_000517525.1 Limulus polyphemus
GATATTTCAGGTTGTTTCTTGACTTGCCGGTCAAGTATGGCCCAGAGGTTTTCGATGGGGTTCATGTCAGGAGATTGGCTCGGCCAGGGCAACTTCTGGATACCATTTTCTTCCTGCCACTTTTAGGTGTTTCTAGCAGTGTGACACGGTGCTCCATCTTCCTGGAACAACGTTGTGTTTGTGTGAAACCACCATTCTTCACAGTTGGCTGCAATCTGTTGAGCCCAAAACTCTTGGTGAGGCATTCTCCAGACCCATATCCTTCCACTGTCC
>NW_013889945.1:0-272 GCF_000517525.1 Limulus polyphemus
CAGGAGAGATGTTTTTCCTACCAAATATACTGATAATCTATAATAAATTATCACTTTAATAGAAAGTTAGAAGTTTTAACTTTGAACTATGGGCTATCTGTACTTTGCCCACCACGGGTATCGAAACCCGGATTCTAACGTTGTAAGTCCGCAAACATACCGCTGTGCCATTGGGGGGGGGGCAAGAGGAGAAGGTCGCAATTCTGCGAAAACGCTCGAGCTTTGGGGTTGGTGATTGGACTTCTACAATTGTTTTGTTGTGATGTTATTTG
>NW_013889946.1:0-273 GCF_000517525.1 Limulus polyphemus
TTTACAGAATTGATAACCATCATACTCATCATTAGATTGACTTGGTACATCTACTCCATAAACACCTAGGTGTAACTATAGTTATGGAATTTATTACCACCATACTTATCTTTAGCCTTACTTGGTACAACTACTCCATAAACACCTAGGTGTAACTATAGTTTTCGAATTTACAACCACCATATTCATCTTTAGCCTTACTTGGTACAACTACTCCATGAACACTTAGTGGTAACTCTAGTTACATAATTAATAACCACCATATTAATCATT
>NW_013889947.1:0-274 GCF_000517525.1 Limulus polyphemus
ATAAAAAGACACAAGATTTAACGATAATGTGTACTGTCAGTAAGAAAAAACAAGATTTAACAATAATGTGTACTGTCAATAAGAAGACACAAGATTTAACGATACTGTGTACTGTCAATAAGAAGACACAAGATTTAATATATTGTGTACTGTCAATAAGAAGACTCAAGCTTTAACAATACTGTGTACTCTCAATAAGAATACACAAGATTTAACAATACTGTGTACTGTCAATAAAAAGACACAAGATTTAACAATACTGTGTACTGTAAAT
>NW_013889948.1:0-270 GCF_000517525.1 Limulus polyphemus
TTTAACGATACTGTGTACTGTCAATAAGAAGACACAATATTCAACGATAATGTGTACTGTCAATTAGAAGACACAGGATTTAACGATACTGTGTACTGTCAATTAGAAGACACAAGATTTAACGATACTGTGTACTTTCAATAAGAAGACACAAGATTTTACGATACTGTGTACTGTCAATAAGAAGACACAAGATTTAACGATACTGTGTACTGTCAATAAGAAGACACAAGATTTAACGATACTAGTGTACTTTCAATAAGAAGACAC
>NW_013889949.1:0-274 GCF_000517525.1 Limulus polyphemus
GTGAAGCATGGAGACAAAAATACTGATAAAAACATTGTTGAACTTATAACATACACATTCAATGTGAAGCACAGAGACAAAAATACTGATAAAAACATTGTTGAACTTATTACATAAACATTCAATGTGAAGCACAGAGACAAAATACTGATAAAAACATTGTTGAACTTATTACATAAACATTCAATGTGAAGCACAGAGACAAAAATACTGATAAAAACATTGTTGAACTTATTACATAAACATTCAATGTGAAGCATAGAGACAAAAATAC
>NW_013889950.1:0-269 GCF_000517525.1 Limulus polyphemus
CATATAAAAGGCCATGACGTTTTCTTATCAAATAAACTCCATCTTTTGGATTGTTTTCACTCTGGGTTAGTGAAAGTTCAATTTTCTTTAGCTTTTATAGTGACATAATGTTTTTCATCAGTGCTATAATGTTTCAATTTTGAGTTTTCCGACGAAATAAGCAATATCGGATATTTTTCTATTAATTTTGCGTCAAAAAAAACACTTTTTTTCCATTTTACAAAAAATTACATATTTTTCACGAAAAACCAAAGGCTATAGTATAGCCC
>NW_013889951.1:0-516 GCF_000517525.1 Limulus polyphemus
TAACTAACTAGTGGGTAGGGATTAATGGACATAAAAGTACACTCGATAGTGGGCAGGGATTAATGGACATAAAAGTACACTCGATAGTTGGTAGGGATTAATGGACATAAAAATACACTAACTAGTGGGTAGGGATTAATGGACATAAAAGTACACTCGATAGTGGGTAGGGATTAATGGACATAAAAATACACTAACTAGTGGGTAGGGATTAATGGACATAAAAGTACACTCGATAGTGGGTAGGGATTAATGGACATAAAAATACACTAACTTGGACATAAATAGTACACTCGACAGTGGGTAGGGATTAATGGACATAAAACACACTGGATAGTGGGTAGGGATTAATGGACATAAAAGTACACTCGCTAGGAGGTAGGAATTACTGGACATAAAAATACACTCGATAGTGGGTAGGGATTAATGGACATAAAAATACACTGGATAGTGGGTAGGGATTAATGGACATAAAAGTACACTCGCTAGGAGGTAGGAATTACTGGACATAAAAAT
>NW_013889952.1:0-274 GCF_000517525.1 Limulus polyphemus
ATGGAGTAGTTGTACCAAATAACGCTAAAGATGAGTATGGTGGTTATAAATTCGGTAACTATAGTTACACCTAGGTGTTCATGGAGTAGTTGTGCCAAGTAAGGCTAAAGATGAGTATTGTGGTTATAAATTCGGTAACAGGAGTTACACCTAGGTATTCGTGGAGTTGTTGTACCAAATAACGCTAAAGATGAGAATGGTGGTTATAAATTCGGTAACTATAGTTACACCTAGGTGTTCATGGAGTAGTTGTACCAAATAACGCTAAAGATGA
>NW_013889953.1:0-274 GCF_000517525.1 Limulus polyphemus
AACCAACATGTAGTTAATAATAGTTATTAAACCAACATGTAGTTAATAATAGTTATTAGACCAACATTTAGTTAATATTGGTTATTACACCAACATTTAGTTAATAATAGTTATTAGACCAACATTTAGTTAATAATAGTTATTAAACCAACATTTACTTAATAGTAGTTATTAGACCAACATTTAGTTAATAATAGTTATTAGACCAACATTTAGTTAATAGTAGTTATTAGACCAACATGTAGTTAATAATAGTTATTAGACCGACATTTAG
>NW_013889954.1:0-274 GCF_000517525.1 Limulus polyphemus
CTTGGGAATTCTTATTGACAGTACACAGTATTGTTAAATTTTGTGTCTTCTGATTGAGAGTACACAGTATCGTTAAATCTTGTGTTTTCTAATTGACATTACACAGTATCGTTAAATCTTGTGTCTTCTAATTGACATTACACAGTATCGTTAAATCGTGTGTCTTCTTATTGACAGTACAAAGTATCGTTAAATCTTGTGTCTTCTTATTGACAGTACACAGTATTGTTAAATCTTGTGTCTTCTTATTGAAAGTACACCGTATCGTTAAATC
>NW_013889955.1:0-277 GCF_000517525.1 Limulus polyphemus
CAAAAGGCGGTGTTTATTTTGTAATAAGACGTCATGATCTGTTAGATAGGGGTGATTTGGGTTGAATAACCTTATATTTAAAGCCCTTCTTTTGTTAATTATACCTGAAGGAAGAAAAAAAGAAAAATCGAAGCTCGCATATTTTGATATAGGATTATGGAGTAAATATTGGTAATTTCCATGAAAGGATGTCTATCCTGAATAGTGCACGTCAAGGTCATCTTTGTATTGAAATATGAAGAAAAATAATTTTTTTCAAAATTTTAGCAAAAACGAA
>NW_013889956.1:0-496 GCF_000517525.1 Limulus polyphemus
ATGTATGGATCATTTTAACGTTAAATGATCGTAATTCGACTATATTATTAACCTAGAAGACAACAATACAAACTTATGTAAGGATCTTGTATTGTTGTCTTCTTTAAATGATCGTAATTCGACTATATTATTAACCTTTAACCTGGAAGACAACAATACAAGATCCTTACATAAGTATTTTAACGGTAAATGATCGTAATTCGACTATATTATTAACCTGGAAGACAACAATACAAGATCCTTACATAAGTATTTTAACGGTAATTGATCGTAATTCGACTATATTATTAACCTAGAAGACAACAATACAAGATCCATACATAAGTATTTTAACGTTAAATGATCGTAATTCGACTATATTATTAACCTAGAAGACAACAACACAAGATCTTTACACAAGTATTTTAACGTAATATAGTCGAATTACGATCATTTACCGTTAAAATACTTATGTAAGGATCTTGTATTGTTGTCTTCTAGGTTAAATGTATTGATG
>NW_013889957.1:0-527 GCF_000517525.1 Limulus polyphemus
AAAACCAGGAACTACATCTAAATCAACATTAACCATAAACCCAGAAACGTCTACTAGCGTTGATACAACATCGTCTACTGTTTCATCAGATCAATTACCTTCTAGTACTGACTCTTATAGTAAAGCAGTGACAACCGAATCAAAATCTGGAACTTCATCTAAATCAACATCAATCATAAACCCAGAAACGTCTACTTCCATTGATAGTACATCGTCTACTGCTTCATCAAATCAATTACCTTCTACAACTGATTCTTCTAGTAAAGCAGTGTCTTTTGATTCGGTTTGTAGATTTAGATGTAGTTCCTGGTTCAACCATAAACCCAGAAACGTCTACTACCGTTGATACAACATCGTTTGCTGCTTCGTCAGATAAATTACCTTCTAGTACCGACTCTTATAGTAAAGCAGTGACAACCGAATCAAAACCAGGAACTACATCTAAATCAACATCAACCATAAACCCTGAAATGTCTACTTCCATTGATAGTACATCGTCTACTGCTTCATCAAATCAATTACCTTCT
>NW_013889958.1:0-409 GCF_000517525.1 Limulus polyphemus
GAGATTTAACAATACTGTGTACTGTCAATAAGAAGACACGAGATTTAACAATCCTATGTACTATCAATAAGAAGACAAGATTTAACGATACTGTGTACTATCACTAACAAGCAAAAAGAATTTAACGATACTATGTACTGTCAATAAGAAGACACGAGATTTAACAATACTGTGTACTGTCAATAAGAAGACACGAGATTTAACACTACTGTGTACTGTCAATAAGAAGACACTAGATTTTACAATACTGTTCACTTTCGATAAGAAGAAAACAAGATTTAACGATACTGTGTACTATCAATAACAAGCCATAAGATTTATTGATAGTGTGTACTGTCAATAAGAAGACACGAGATTTAACAATACTGTGTACTGTCAATAAGAGGACACAAGATTTAACAATACTGTG
>NW_013889959.1:0-443 GCF_000517525.1 Limulus polyphemus
TAGAGTATTTTCAGTTTACTGCTGAAGATCGTAGCTAGAGTATTTTCAGTGTACCTCTGGAGATCGTAGCTAGAGTATTTTCAGTGTACCTCTGAAGATCGTAGCTAGAGTATTTTCAGTGTACTTCTGAAGATCGTAGCTAGAGTATTTTCAGTTTACTGCTGAAGATCGTACCTAGAGTATTTTCAGTGTACTTCTGAAGATCGTACCTAGAGTATTTTCAGTGTACCTCTGAAGATCGTAGCTAGAGTATTTTCAGTGTACTTCTGAAGATCGTACCTAGAGTATTTTCAGTGTACCTCTGAAGATCGTACCTAGAGTATTTTCAGTGTACCTCTGAAGATCGTAGCTAGAGTATTTTCAGTTTACTGCTGAAGATCGTAGCTAGAGTATTTTCAGTGTACTTCTGAAGATCGTACCTAGAGTATTTTCAGTGTACCTCT
>NW_013889960.1:0-714 GCF_000517525.1 Limulus polyphemus
ACACCTCTAATGTTGAGTCGTATCAGTAAACCAAGAGAACGCGTGATTCGAAGTAAGATATACCTCTAATGTTGAGTCGTATCAGTAAACCAAGAGAACGCGTGATTACAAGTAAGATATACCTCTAATGTTGAGTCGTATCAGTAAACCAAGAGAACGCGTGATTACAAGTAAGATACACCTCTAATGTTGAGTCGTATCAGTAAACCAAGAGAATGCGTGATTCGAAGTAAGATCCTGTATCATGTGAATTACTTTATTTACATCGTCAAGGAAAGTTTCTACTTTACTCCAGTTTTGTACACCTGTATCATGTGAGTTTTTGATGTATTTCCCGAGTTAAATAGTTTACATTTCTTCACTACTTCCAATGTTCAACTTTCAGCATGTTTTTCCCTGCTAGGATGACGCCTTCTTGTGCTTTACAGATATGACTCAACATTAGAGGTATATCTTACTTCGAATCACGCGTTCTCTTGGTTTACTGATACGACTCAACATTAGAGGTATTGTACAAAACTGGAGTAAAGTAGAAACTTTCCTTGAAGATGTAAATAAAATAATTCACATGATGCAGGTGTACAAAACTGGAGTAAAGTAAAAACTTTCCTTGAAGATGTAAAAAAGATAACTCACATGATACAGGTGTACAAAACTGGAGTGAAGTAGAAACTTTCCTTGACGATGTAAATAAAGTAATTCACATGATACAAG
>NW_013889961.1:0-291 GCF_000517525.1 Limulus polyphemus
CCGTCTTAAGTTAATATACTAGTTGAACCAATTGTCTAAACTTCGCCTTAAGTTAATATACAGTTGAACCAATTGTCTAAACTTCGCCTTAAGTTAATATACCAGTTGAACCAATTGTCTAAACTTCGCCTTAAGTTAATATACCAGTTGAACCAATTCTCTCTAAACTCCGTCTTAAGTTAATATACCAGTTGAACCAATTGTCTAAACTTCGCCTTAAGTTAATATACTAGTTGAACCAATTGTCTCTAAACTCCGTCTTAAGTTAATATACCAGTTGAACCAATTCTC
>NW_013889962.1:0-273 GCF_000517525.1 Limulus polyphemus
ATGCAGATCTTAGTGGAAGAAGACAACTACTGATGCAGATTTTAGTGGAAGAAGACAACTACTGATGTAGATCTTAGTGGAAGAAGACAACTACTGATGAGATCTTAGTGGAAGAAGACAACTACTGATGCAGATCTAGTGGAAGAAGACAACTACTGATGTAGATCTTAGTGGAAGAAGACAACTATTGATGCAGATCTTAGTGGAAGAAAACAACTACTGATGCAGATCTTAAAGAAAGAAAACAAGTAATGATGTAGATCTTAGTGGAAG
>NW_013889963.1:0-338 GCF_000517525.1 Limulus polyphemus
CACAGTATCGTTAAATCTTGTGTCTTTATATATATAGTACACAGTATTGCTAAATCGTGTGTCTTCTTATTGAGAGTACACAGTATTGTTAAATCTTGTGTCTTCTTATTGACAGTACACATATAGTTAAATCTTGTATCTTTTTATTGACAGTACACAGTATCGTTAAATCTTGTGTCTTTTTATTGGCATTACACAGTATCGTTACATCTTGTGTCTTCTGATTGACAGTACACAGTATCGTTAAATCTTGTGTCTTCTTATTGACAGGACACATTATTGTTAAATCTTGTGTTTTCTTACTGACAGTACACATTATCGTTGAATATTGTTTATTC
>NW_013889964.1:0-440 GCF_000517525.1 Limulus polyphemus
TGGTTCACTGCAGATATTACAGAGGTAGGAGTAATGTATGATGGTTCACTGCACTCCTACCTCTGTAATATCTAATGTATGATGGTTTACTGCAGTCCAACCTCTGTAATATGTAATGTATGATGGTTCACTGCACTCCTACCTCTGTAATATCTAATGTATGATGTTTACTGCACTCCTACCTCTGTAATATCTAATGTATGATGGTTCACTGTACTCCTACCTCTGTAATACCTAATGTATGATGGTTTACTGCAGTCCAACCTCTGTAATATGTAATGTATGATGATTTACTGCAGTCCAACCTCTGTAATATCTAATGTATGATGGTTCACTGCAGTCCAACCTCTGTAATATGTAATGTATGATGGTTCACTGCACTCCTACCTCTATGATATGTAATGTATGATGGTTCACTGCACTCCTACCTCTATAATATG
>NW_013889965.1:0-302 GCF_000517525.1 Limulus polyphemus
AAATACATATGGATGTTTCTGTACATATACATGTCCACAAATACATATGGATGTTTCTGTACATATACATGTCCACCAATACATATGAATGTTTTTGTGCATATACATGTCCACCAATACATATGAATGTTTTTGTGCATATACATGTCCACCAATACATATGGATGTTTCTGTACATATACATGTCCACAAATACATATGGATGTTTCTGTACATATACATGTCCACAAATACATGTGGATGTTTCTGTACATATACATGTCCACCAATACATGTGGATGTTTCTGTACATATACATGTCC
>NW_013889966.1:0-275 GCF_000517525.1 Limulus polyphemus
TTTTTTTGATAATATTTGTTTTTGTTCCGACTATACAACTTGCCCTTGATAACAATTATTTCTGTTTTTACAATATAACCTTTCCTTGATAACGATAGTTTTTATTTTACTATGCAACCTGTTCTTGATAAGATTTGTGTTTGTTCCGACTAAACAACTTGCCCTTGATAACATTTATTTTTTTTTTGACAATATAACCTTTCCTTTATATTTTTTGTTTTTATTCCGACTATAGAACTTGCACTTCAGAACATTTGTTTTTATTTCGACAAAAC
>NW_013889967.1:0-285 GCF_000517525.1 Limulus polyphemus
TATGATAATTATAATAATGTCAACTGTGACTACTGTACACGTGATATGATAATTACAAGAATGTCAATTGTGACTACTGTACACGTGATATGATAATTACAATAATGTCAACTGTGACTGTTGTACACGTGATATGATAATTATAATAATGTCAACTGTGACTACTGTACACGTGATATGATAACTACAAGAATGTCAACTGTGACTACTGTACACGTGATATGATAATTACAATAATGTCAACTGTGACTACTGTACACGTGATATGATAACTACAATAATGTC
>NW_013889968.1:0-274 GCF_000517525.1 Limulus polyphemus
GTCTTCTTATTGACAGTACACATTATTGATAAATCCTGTATATTCTTATTGACAGGACACAGTATTGTTAAATCTTGTGGCTTGTTATTGATAGTACAAAGTATCATTAAATCTTATGACTTGTTATGATAGTTAACAGTATCGTTAAATCTTGTGTCTTCTTTTTGGCAGTACACAGAATTGATAAATCGTGTATCTTCTTATTGAAAGGACTCAGTATTGTTAAATCTTGTGTCTTTTTACTGACAGCACACAGTATCGTTAAATCTTGTGA
>NW_013889969.1:0-269 GCF_000517525.1 Limulus polyphemus
AATGTGTGTGTAGACAGTGAGTAACTGATCTGCAGTCAGAGAGTTATTTATTATTGAGCACGTTCCTTTTTATAGCGTTTGTTTTAGCGCGATTGTTGAAATTAAGTGTATCGTAAAGTTATATTCGGAAAGAATAAACCAGTTTTATTAAGTAAGGGCTTGTGTCGCTAAAGTTTCGTCGGAACGAAGTTACGGAAAGTTAATTAACAAACAGAGACGTAACAAATTGGTGTCAGAAGTGGGATAAAAAAAAAGAAGAAAAAAGAGAA
>NW_013889970.1:0-274 GCF_000517525.1 Limulus polyphemus
TTCTTCGATTGTTTCTACTCTGTGTAAGAGAAAGTTATTTTTTAGCTTTAGAAACGACGTATAATTCTGACTTAAATTTATAGTGTCTAAATTTTGAGTTTTCCTACGAAATAAACATTAACCGGTATTGTACGGTTAATTTTGATTTACAATACGCACTTTTTTTCTCTTTCAAAAAACTGATTTTATCATAAAAACTACTAAGACTATATCCGTTGAAATTATCCAAAATTGACCAAAAATTAGATTTTCGTAATACTGCGGTGGCAAGTAG
>NW_013889971.1:0-275 GCF_000517525.1 Limulus polyphemus
TGTTTGTGAATAGCCAGTAAAGTCATGCATTAGTGGACGTTATGTAGGATTGTTTGTGAATAGCCAGTAAAGTCATGCATTAGTGGACGTTATGTAGGATTGTTTGTGAATAGCCAGTAAAGTCATGCATTAGTGGACGTTATGTACGGATTATTTGTGAATAGCCAGTAAAGTCATGAATTAGTGGACGTTATGTAGGATTGTTTGTGAATAGCCAGTAAAGTCATGCATTAGTGGACGTTATGTAGGATTGTTTGTGAATAGCCAGTAAAGTC
>NW_013889972.1:0-274 GCF_000517525.1 Limulus polyphemus
ACCTATACTTTCACACTACCTATTATACTAAAAACACCTATACTTTCACACTGCCTATCATACTCAACAGTCCTCTACTTTCACACTACCTATTATACTAAAAACACCTATACTTTCACACTGCCTATTATACTAAAAACACCTATACTTTCACACTGCCTATCATACTCAACAGTCCTCTACTTTCACACTACCTATTATACTAAAAACACCTATACTTTCACACTACCTATTATACTAAAAACACCTATACTTTCACACTACCTATTATACT
>NW_013889973.1:0-575 GCF_000517525.1 Limulus polyphemus
CTTCACACCATGGAGGGAGAAAGAGGTTCAGTTTGCACCTGACCCTTCGGATCTCATGACCATGTAATGACGAGATCTTCACGCCATGAAGGGAGAAAGGTGTCCAGTGTGCACCTGACCCTTCCGGATCTCATGACCAAAATCACGACCATGTAACAACGATGTCTTCACGCCATGAAGGGAGAAAGGTGTCCAGTGTGCAACTGACCCTTCCGGATCTCATGACCAAAATCACGACCATGTAACAACGATGTCTTCACGCCATGAAGGGGAAAGAGGTCCAGTGTGCACCTGACCCTTCCGGGTCTAATGACCAAAATCACGACCATGTAACAACGATGTCTTCGCGCCATGGAGGGAGAAGGAGGTCCAGTGTGCATCTGACCCTTCCGGGTCTAATGACCAAAATCACGACCATGTAACAACGATGTATTCACGCCATGAAGGGAGAAAGGTGTCCAGTGTGCACCTGACCCTTCCGGATCTCATGACCATGTAACAACGATGTCTTCACGCCATGGAGGGAGAAAGAGGTTCAGTTTGCACCTGACCCTTCGGATCTCATGACCATGTAA
>NW_013889974.1:0-274 GCF_000517525.1 Limulus polyphemus
CCAATTGCTGAGATAATTAAAACATGCCCGGCATGGCCAGGTGGTTAGGACGCTCGACTCGCAATCTGCGGGTCGCGGGTTCGCATCCCCATCCCACCAAACATGCTCGCCCTTTCAGCCGTGGGGGCGTTATAATGTGACGGTCAATCCCACTATTCGTTGGTAAAAGAGTAGCCCAAGAGTTGGCGGTGGGTGGCGATGACTAGCTGCCTTCCCTCTAGTCTTACACTGCTAAATTAGGGACGGCAAGCGCAGATAGCCCTCGTGTAGCTGT
>NW_013889975.1:0-274 GCF_000517525.1 Limulus polyphemus
AGTCAGCAACTGGAACGCTTAAATCAAGCCCTTTATCAGAAACGCCCTTCACTCGTCAATCGGAAATCCACGACAACGCACGTCCACATGTGGCGCGTTTGACGTAACACAAGATTATGGAGTTGAGTTGGGAAGTTCTCCTCCTACCCACCATATTCTCCAGATATGGCACTATCAGAATACCATCTCTTTCGTTCTCCGTTACACCATCTCAATAGGAAAACTTATGCAAATGTGGACGGTGTTAAAGAGGGCAGCGACATGTTTTTTTTGC
>NW_013889976.1:0-273 GCF_000517525.1 Limulus polyphemus
TAGAAATATCAGATAGTGCTTAATACGTCGGAAACTCACAATTCCAGTATTATGGTACTTATATATGTATCAAGTAATGAGGAAAACAAAGTAACAGTATTATGGTACTTATATATGTATCAAGTAATGAGGAAAACAAAGTAACAGTATCATGGTTAGAGTTTGAACTGTCAACCAACATTATGGTACTTATATATGTATCAAGTAATGAGGAAAACAAAGTAACAGTATCATAGTTAGAGTTTGAACTATCAACTAACATTATGGTACTTA
>NW_013889977.1:0-274 GCF_000517525.1 Limulus polyphemus
GATAAGCCAAAAGTGGTGCATGCCAATAGGCTTTGGCGTTATCACGGTCTATGACATTTCAGTTAGGACGAAATGAACAACAGAACAAATGACGCTGCTGAAGACGTGTCACCTGAGAAAGCCACTGTTGCGTCATCGAGATCACATGATTACAGTGACGCCACGTTTCTAGAACTATCCCGTATCTTGGCGAATGCTCTAGTATTTGCTAGATATAGGGTAGTTTGGTATATATAAGAGGGGACAACGTGACGCGAGAGAAGGTAATGGAATG
>NW_013889978.1:0-274 GCF_000517525.1 Limulus polyphemus
TGGTATTGGCTAATGGTTAGATTAATAATGTTTGCTATTGGCTAATGGTTAGATAAATAATGTTTCTCATAAAATAGTAACAATGTTCGGTATTGGCTAATGGTGAGATGAACAATGTTTGTTATTGGCTAGTGGTTAGATCAACAATGTTTGGTATTGGCTAATGGTGAGATGAACAATGTTTGGTATTGGCTAATGGTGAGATGAACAATGTTTGGCATTGGCTAATGTTTAGATGAAAAATGTTCGATATTGGCTAATGGTTAGATGAATA
>NW_013889979.1:0-274 GCF_000517525.1 Limulus polyphemus
GAACCAACTGATGGAGTAGCAATATACAGCCTGACAATAAGAACCAACTGATGGAGTCGCAATATATAGCCTGACAGTAAAACAACTGGTGGGATCGCAATATACAGCTTGGCAGTAAGAACCAACTGATGGGGTCGCAATATATAGCCTGGCATTAAGAACCAGCTGATGGGGTCGCAATATATAGCCTGGCAGTAAGAACCAGCTAATGTAGTCGCAATATATAGCCTGGTAGTAAGAACCAACTGATGGAGTCGCAATATATAGCCTGGTA
>NW_013889980.1:0-338 GCF_000517525.1 Limulus polyphemus
CGCCCCGGTCTCCCCTATATGATAAAACACCTGTATTATTTTATTTAGGCACATACACCAAACTTTTATCTCCAGGAAATAGTCCCATCCTCAAAAGTAATTGGTCTTGCGTTCGTGAATTTAAGTCGATGAGTAAGTAACCATATTGTTGCATCAGCGAGGTCACGTGACTAGTATCACGCCACTTCTTTCTCGAACCTTCGTGAATTGTCGGGAGATTACTAGATTGGGGGTAGTCTGGTATATATAAGATGGTCACAACGTGACGGGACAAGTTGTGTAGGTAATGAGTAATTGAACTGCAGTCAGAGAGTGTGTAATTGAGTATTGTCGAGCAC
>NW_013889981.1:0-274 GCF_000517525.1 Limulus polyphemus
ACTGTCAATAAGAAGACGCTAAGATTTAACAATACTGTGTACTTTCAATAAGAAGACACAAGATTTAACGATACTGTGTACTATCAATAAGATAACACAAGATTTAACAATACTGTGTACTGTCAATAAGAAGACACAAGATTTAACGATACTGTGTACTGTCAATAAGAAGACACAAGATTTAACGATACTGTGTACTGTCAATAAGAAGACACAAGATTTAACAATACTGTGTACTTTCAATAAGAAGATACAAGATATAACCATACTGTGT
>NW_013889982.1:0-274 GCF_000517525.1 Limulus polyphemus
TTTAGCAATACTGTGTACTGTCAATAAGAAGACACACGATTTAGCAATACTGTGTACTGTCAAAAAAGAAGACACAAGATTTAACGATACTGTGTAATGTCAATTAGAAGACACAAGATTTAACGATACTGTGTAATGTCATTTAGAATACACAAGATTTAACGATAATGTGTACTGTCAATAAGAAGACACAAGTATTTAACGATACTGTGTACTGTACAAAAAGAAGACACAAGATTTAACGATACTGTGTACTTTCAATAAGAAGACACAA
>NW_013889983.1:0-273 GCF_000517525.1 Limulus polyphemus
TATATAATATATATATATTTATAAATATATATGGTAAATAAAAACTTCTGATTAAACATTCACATCGATATATATATAAAATAAAAACTTCTATTTAAACATTCACATCGATATGTATATATATATGGTAAATAAAACTTCTGGTTAAACATTCACAACGATACACATATATATATGGTAAATGAAAACTTTTAATTAAATATTCACATCGATATATATATATATATGGTAAATAAAAACTTAGCGAGCAAACATTTACAACGATATATATAT
>NW_013889984.1:0-525 GCF_000517525.1 Limulus polyphemus
AATTAGTTGTTTTTGGATGTGTTACATGAGGTGGAGAGAAGATACAGAATTAGTTGTTTTTGGATGTGTTACATGAGGTGAAGAGAAGATACAGCATTAGTTGCAATAACTAATTCTGTATCTTCTCTCCACCTCATGTAACACATCCAAAAACAACTAATTCTGTATCTTCTCTTCACCTCATGTAACACATCCAAAAACAACTAATTCTGTATCTTCTCTCCACCTCATGTAACAACCACCTCATGTAAAGAGAAGATATAGAATTAGTTGTTTTTGGATGTGTTACATGAGGTGGAGAGAAGATACAGAATTAGTTGTTTTTGGATGTGTTACATGAGTTGGTGAGAAGATACAGAATTAATTGTTGTTACATGAGGTGGAGAGAAGATACAGAATTAGTTGTTTTTGGATGGGTTACATGAGGTGGAGAGAAGATACAGAATTAGTTGTTTTTGGATGCATTACATGAGGTGGAGAGAAGATACAGAATTAGTTGTTTTTGGATGTGTTACATGAGGTGAA
>NW_013889985.1:0-272 GCF_000517525.1 Limulus polyphemus
CTAAAAATGTTTCTGGGTTTCTAACCGTGCGACAAGAGCCATTACAAATTCATCCAAGATAGTCATTAACTTTCTCACGGGAATGATGTTGGTACTCTGAGTGAAATTGGCATTTAACCTTTCAGAAAATACAATATACGTCATTTGATAGATGAAAACCTTGACTTTCGGTTGGTTATAGGTAATATATAAATAAACATAAGAGAGAACCATCAACGAATTCTAAAAGAGAAGATGTGACAGGTAGGTGTGGCAGGAGGGATCTGATTTTC
>NW_013889986.1:0-301 GCF_000517525.1 Limulus polyphemus
TTGCCTTCATTATTAAACAGTAGATAAGGTTTTCTTCAACCGAAACCGTGCTGCCCTTTTTGCCTTCATTATTAAACAGTAAATAAGTTTTACTTTAACCGAAACGGTGCTGCCCTTTCTACCTTCATTATTAAACAGTAGATAAGGTTTACTTTAACCGAAACGGTGCTGCCCTTTCTACCTTCATTATTAAACAGTAGATAAGGTTTACTTAACCGAAACCGTGCTGCCCTTTCTACCTTCATTATTAAACAGTAGATAAGGTTTACTTTAACCGAAACGGTGCTGCCCTTTCTACCTT
>NW_013889987.1:0-1137 GCF_000517525.1 Limulus polyphemus
TACAGGATTTATCAATACTGTGTACTGTCAATAAGAAGACACAAGATTTAACGATACTGTGTACTATCAATAAGAAGACAAGATTTACCAATACTATGCACAATCAAAAAGAAGACAATATTTATCAATACCGTTTACTCTCAATAAGAAGACACAAGATTTAACATTACTATGTACTATCAAAAAGAAGACAAGATTTAACGATACTGTGTACTGTCAATAAAAAGACACAAAATTTAACAATACTGTGTCCTGTCAATAAGAAGATACAGGAATTTTGTGTCTTTTTATTGACAGTACACAGTATCGTTAAATCTTGTCTTCTTTTTGATAGTACATAGTAATGTTAAATCTTGTGTCTTCTTATTGAGAGTAAACGGTATTGATAAATATCTTCTTATTGACAGGACACAGTATTGTTAACAGGATTTATCAATACTGTGTCTGTCAATAAGAAGACACAAGATTTAACAATAATGTGTTCTGTCAATAAGAATATACAGGATTTATCAATACTGTGTACGGTCAATAAGAAGACACAAGATTTAACAATATACACAGCTATCATAACAAGTTGAAGTGTTGATAAATCCTGTATCTTCTTAATGACAGTACACAGTATTTTTAAATCTTGTGTCTTTTTATTGACAGTACACAGTATCGTTAAATCTTGTGTACTGTCAACTTATTGACAGGACACAGTATTGTTAAATCTTGTGTCTTCTAATTGACAGTACACAGTAACGTTATATCTTTTGGCTTGTTAGTGATAGTACACAGTATCATTAAATATTATGACTTGTTATGATAGTTCCCAGTATCGTTAAATTTTTTGTCTTCTTATTAAATCATGTATCTTCAATACTGTGTCCTGTCAATAAGAAGATACAGGATTTCTTAATACTGTGTCCTGTCAATAAGAAGATACATGATTTATCAATACTGTGTACACAGTATCGTTAAATCTTGTGTCTTCTTATTGACAGGTCCTGTCAGTAAAAAGACACACGATTTAACAATACTGAGTCCTGTCAATAAGAAGATACAGGATTTATCAATACTGTGTACTGTCAATAAGAAGACACAAGATTTAACAATACTGTGTACTGTCAATAAGAAGAGACAAGATTTAACAAT
>NW_013889988.1:0-273 GCF_000517525.1 Limulus polyphemus
AAGACACAAGATTTAACGATACTGTGTACTGTCAATAAGAAGAGAAAATATTCAACGATAATGTGTACTGTCAGTAAGAAAACATAAGATTTAACAATAATGTGTCCTGTCAATAAGAAGACACAAGATTTAACGATACTGTGTACTGTCAATAAGAAGACACAAGATTTAACGATACTGTGTACTGTCAATAAGAAGACACAAGATTTAACGATACTGTGTACTGTCAATAAGAAGACACAATATTCAACGATAATGTGTACTGTCAGTAAG
>NW_013889989.1:0-274 GCF_000517525.1 Limulus polyphemus
TTAAATTCGGAAACTAGAGTTACATCTAGGTGTTCATGGAGTAGTTGTACCAAGTAAGGATAAAGATGAGTATGTTGGTTATAAATTCGGTAACTAGAGTTACTCCTAGGTGTTCATGGAGTAGTTGTACCTATTAAGGGTAATGATGAATATGGTGGTTATAAATTTGGTAACTAGAGTTACACCTAAGTGTTCATGGAGTAGTTGTACCAAATAACGCTAATTATGAGTATGGGGTTACACATTAGGGAACTATAGTTACACGTACGTGTTC
>NW_013889990.1:0-379 GCF_000517525.1 Limulus polyphemus
TGTCTTCTTATTGACAGTACACAGTATTGATAAATCCTTTATCTTCTTATTGACAGGACACAGTATTGTTAAATCTTGTGTCTTCTTATTGACAGTACACAGTATTGATAAATTCTGTATCTTCTTATTCACAGGACACAGTATTGTTAAATCTTGTGTCTTCTTTTTGACAGTACACAGTATTGATAAATCCTGTATCTTCTTATTGACAGGACACAGTATTGTTAAATCTTGTGTCTTCTTATTGACAGTACACAGTATCGTTAAATCTTGTGGTATTGATAAATCTTGTATCTTCTTATTGACAGGACACAGTACTGATAAATCCCGTATCTTCTTATTGACAGGACACAGTATTGTTAAATCTTGCGTCTTCTAA
>NW_013889991.1:0-289 GCF_000517525.1 Limulus polyphemus
AATTCTTCTATTAGTTTCTATTGTTGTTTGGACTTAACTTGAATAAGGTTTGCAAAGCTTTTTGGAAACATACCAACTTGTGTGCCTTTAGTGTCTGAAGTGTCAACTAAGCTGTTTCAGAACTTTTTTATTTTAGAAAAGCTGGAGAAATGTAATGTTTTTGGTAATTCATGATCAGATACATGTGTTAGTGTTGAAGAAGTGTTACATGCCTAATCAACCATGGTCTGATCTGATTGGGAGTTATTGAAGAAGTGTTACATGCCTAATCAACCATGGTCTGATCTAA
>NW_013889992.1:0-271 GCF_000517525.1 Limulus polyphemus
ATTTTAGGACAAAACATATTCATGTGATCCATAAGTTATTATATACTTTTTAGGACAAAACATATCCATGTGATCCATAAGTTATTATATACATTTTAGGACAAAACATATCTATGTGATCCATAAGTTATTATATACATTTTAGGACAAAACATATTCATGTGATCCATAAGTTATTATATACTTTTAGGACAAACATATCCATGTGATACATAAGTTATTATATACATTTTAGGACAAAACATATCCATGTGATACATAAGTTATTATA
>NW_013889993.1:0-275 GCF_000517525.1 Limulus polyphemus
TACATGTTGACACACCATTCTCCATTCCTGTAGTTGCATCATTTCATGTTAGTTATTAAACAGTATACATGTTGACACACCATTCTCCATTCCTGTAGTTGTATCATTTCATGTTAGTTATTAAACATTATACATGTTGACACACTGTCACCCAACTGAGGAGTATACCTTTAAATATTGAATTAATGAGTAATATTTATATCTTATTATAAATTTGTTGTTCTTTCAGTATTTGTTGCATAGATCATATCAAATTCTCTTCACTATGTATTGTA
>NW_013889994.1:0-276 GCF_000517525.1 Limulus polyphemus
CGCCGGGTAACTCAGCTAGTATCTTATAAAGAGAACATGCATAGTATTAAAAGTTCTTTCAATATTGCAATACTGAGGGATACAAAGCGGCTGCACATATCACAAATACCAGAAAGACTTAAAAGTTGAATCCCAGATACTTACATAGAGGTCTTACGAGAAAGACCAAGAGGTTGACTTCCAGATACCTACATAGAGGTTTTACGAGAAAGACCAAAAGGTTGAATCCCAGATACCTACATAGAGGTCTCACGAGAAAGACCAAGAGGTTGAATT
>NW_013889995.1:0-354 GCF_000517525.1 Limulus polyphemus
GTATTTAACTAAGATTCCTAACAGACAACATATACTTGTTTGTATTTAACCAGGATTCCTAACAGACAACATATACTTGTTTGTATTTAACCAAGATTCCTAACAGACAACATATACTTGTTTGTATTTAACTAAGATTCCTAACAGACAACATATACTTGTTTGTATTTAACCAAGATTCCTAACAGACAACATATATTTGTTTGTATTTAACCAAGATTCCTAACAGACAACATATACTTGTTTGTATTTAACTAAGATTTCTAACAGACAACATATACTTGTTTGTATTTAACCAAGATTCCTAACAGACAACATATACTTGTTTGTATTTAACCAAGATTCCTAACAGAC
>NW_013889996.1:0-269 GCF_000517525.1 Limulus polyphemus
TTACATCCTTACTAGTGCATGTGGCAAAACTTACATCCTTACTAGTGCACATGTGACAAAACTTACATCCTTACTAGTGCACATGTGGCAAAACTTACATCCTTACTGGTGCATGTGACAAAACTTACATCCTTGCTAGTGCACGTGTGTGGCAAAACTTACATCCTAACTAGTGCACATGTGGCAAAACTTACATCCTTACTAGTGCACATGTGGCAAAACTTACATCCTTACTGGTGCATGTGACAAAACTTACATCCTTACTAGTG
>NW_013889997.1:0-274 GCF_000517525.1 Limulus polyphemus
AACGCTAACGATGAGTATGGTGGTTATAAATTCGGCAACTATAGTTACACCTATGTGTTCATGGAGTAGTTGTGCCAGGTAAAGCTAAAGATGAGTATGGTAGTTATAAATTCGGTAACTAGAGTTACACCTAGGTATTCGTGGAGTTGTTGTACCAAATAACGCTAAAGATGCGTATGGTGGTTACAAATTCGGTAACGAGAGTTACAGCTAGGTGTTCGTGGAGTGGCTGTACCAAATAACGCTAAAAATGAGTATGGGGTTATAAATTCGG
>NW_013889998.1:0-468 GCF_000517525.1 Limulus polyphemus
GGGTGCCAGGATTTCTACAGTGTGAAACTGGACTGTGGGTGCCAGTAGTTTTACAGTGTAGAAACTGGACTGTGGGTGCCAGGATTTCTACAGTGTGAAACTGGACTGTGGGTGCAAGGATTTCTACAGTGTGAAACTAGACTGTGGGTACCAGGATTTCTACAGTGTGAAACTGGACTGTGGGTGCAAGGATTTCTACAGTGTGAAACTAGACTCTAGGTGCCAGGATTTCTACACTGTGTAAACTAGACTGTGGATGCTAGGATTTCTACACTGTGAAACTGGACTGTGGGTACCAGTACGTTTAGAGTATAGAAACTGGACTGTTGGTGCCGTTGGTGCCAGTACTTTCACAGTATAGAAACTGGACTGTGTGTGTGCCAGTACTTTTAAAGTATAGAAACTGGACTGTGTGTGCCAGTATTTTTAGAGTATAAAAACTGGACTGTGTGTGTGCCAGTACTTTTA
>NW_013889999.1:0-274 GCF_000517525.1 Limulus polyphemus
ATCTACTGAATTATAAGTAAGTCTCTATTGATCTACTGAGTCATAAGTAAGTCTATTGATATACTGAGTCATAAGTAAGTCTCTATTGATATACTTAACCATAAGTAAGTCTATTGATATACTGAGTCATAAGTAAATCTCTATTGATATACTGAGTCATAAGTAAGTCTCTATTGATCTACTGAATTATAAGTAAGTCTCTATTGATATACTGAGTCATAAGTAAGTCTCTATTGATATACTTAACCATAAGTCTCTATTGATATACTGAGTC
>NW_013890000.1:0-971 GCF_000517525.1 Limulus polyphemus
GGTAACTAGAATTACACCTAAGTGTTCATGGAGAAGTTGTACAAAGTAACGCTAAAGACGAGTATGGTGGTTATAAATTCTGTAACTAGAGTTACACCTAGGTGTTCATGGAGTAGTTGTACCAAGTAAGGCTAAAGATGAGTATGGTGGTTATAAATTCGGTAACTATAGTTACACCTAGGTATTTATGTAGTAGTTGTACCAATTAAGGCTCAAGATGAGTATGGTGGTTATAAATTCGGTAACTATAGTTACACCAAGGAATTTAGGTAGGTGTCCATGAACACCTAGGTGTAACTCTAGTTACAGAAGTTATAACCACCATACTCATCTTTAGTCTTACTTGGTACAACTTCTCCATGAACCCATACTCATCTTTAGCCTTACTTGGTACAACTACATAGGTGTAACTCTAGTTACCGAATTTATAACCACTTCACTCATCTTTAGCGTTATATTGTACAACAATTCCACGAACACCTAGGTTTAACTCTAGTTACTGAATTTATAACCAGTGTTCGTGGAGTTGTAGTACCAAAGAAAGGCTAAAGATGAGTATGGTGGTTATAAATACAGTAACTATTGTTACACCTAAGTGTTTATGGAGAAGTTGTACCAAGTAAGACTAAAGATGAGTATGGTGGTTATAACTTCTGTAACTAGAGTTACACCTAGGACCGAATTTATAACCACCATACTCATCTTTAGCCTTACTTGGTACAACTACTCCATGAACACCTAGGTGAACTCTAGTTACCGAATATGTAACCCCCATACTCAACTTTAGTGTTATTTGGTACAACAAATCCACGAACACATAGGTGTAACTGTAGTAACTGGATTTCTAACCACCATACTCATCTTTAGTCTTACTTGGTACAACTACTCATGAACAGAACACCTAGGTGAACTCTAGTTATGGAGTAGTTGTACCAAGAAAGGCTAAAGATGAATATGGTGGTTATAAATTC
>NW_013890001.1:0-350 GCF_000517525.1 Limulus polyphemus
AACAATGTTTGGTGTTCATCTAACCATTAGGCAATACCAAACATTGTTCATCAAACCTTTAGCCAATCATTTTCGGTATTGGCTAATGGTGAGATGAACAATGTTTGCTTGGCTAATGGTGAGATGAACAATGTTTGCTATTGGCTAATGGTTAGATGAAAATGATTAGACAAACAATGTTTGTTACTGGCTAATGGTTAGATGAACAATGTTTGGTATTGGCTAATGGTTAGAGAACAATGTTTGGTATTGACTAATGGTTAGATGAACAATGTTTGGTATTGGCTAAGGGTTAGATGATTAATGGTAGATATTGGCTAATGGTTAGATGAACAATTTTGGTATTGACT
>NW_013890002.1:0-273 GCF_000517525.1 Limulus polyphemus
TACAGAGATTAGCAAGGGATGCACTGACAAAGATGGATTACAGCCACTCGAAATAAAATCTGGATTAAGACAAAACTACAGAGATTAGCAAGTGATTCACTGACAAAGATGAATTACAGCCACTCGAAATAAAATCTGTATAAAGACAAAACTACAGAGATTAGCAAGTGATTCACTGACAAAGATGGATTACAGCCACTCGAAATAAAATCTGGATTAAGACAAAACTACAGAGATTAGCAAGTGATTCACTGACAAAGATGGATTACAGCC
>NW_013890003.1:0-325 GCF_000517525.1 Limulus polyphemus
CTGTGTACTATCTATAAAAAGCCCAAGATTTAACGATACTGTGTACTGTCAATAAGAAGACACAATATTTAACGATACTGTGTACTATCCATAAAAAGACACAAGATTTAACGATACTGTGTACTGTCAATAAGAAGACACAATATTTAACGATACTGTGTACTGTCATTAAGAAGACACAAAATTTAACGATACTGTGTACTGTCAATAAGAAGACATAAGATTTAACAATACTATGTACTGTCAATAAGAAGACACAAGATTTAACGCTACTGTACACAGTATCGTTAAATCTTGTGTCTTCTTATTGACAGTACACTTTCAA
>NW_013890004.1:0-331 GCF_000517525.1 Limulus polyphemus
TAAAGATGAGTATAGTGGTTATAAATTCGGAAACTAGAGTTACACCTAGGTATTCGTGGAGTTGTTGTACCAAATAACGCTAAAGATGAGTATGTTGGTTACAAATTCGGAAACTAGAGTTACACCTAGATGTTCGTGGAGATGTTGTCCCAAATAACTCTAAAGATGCGTATGGTGGTTACAAATTCGGTAACCAGAGTTACAGCTAGGTGTTCGTGGAGTGGCTGTACCAAATAACGCTAAAAATGAGTATGGGGTTATAAATTCGGTAACTCTTAGGTTTAACTCTTGTTCATGGAGTAGTTGTGCCAGGTAAGCTAAAGAATGAGTA
>NW_013890005.1:0-273 GCF_000517525.1 Limulus polyphemus
TACCAACCACTATCCATCTGTATTAAAAGACCTACCAGCCACTATCCATCAATAATAAAATACCTAAAAGATACTATCCATATATAATGATAGACCTACCTTCCACTATCCATCTGTATTAAAAGACCTTCCAATCACTATCCATCTGTATTAAAAGGCCTACCAGTCACTATCCATCTATAATAAAAGACCTACCAGTTACCATCTATCTATATTAAAAGCCTACCAGCCACTATCCATATATATTAAAAGACCTGCCAGTCATATCCATCT
>NW_013890006.1:0-274 GCF_000517525.1 Limulus polyphemus
GTGTCTTCTTATTGACAGTACACAGTATTGTTAAATCTTATGTCTTCTTATTGACAGTACACAGTATTGTTATATCTTGTGTCTTCTTATTGACAAGACACATTATTTTAAATCTTCTGTTTTCCTACTGACAGTACACATTATCGTTAAATCTTGTGTCTTCTTATTGAAAGTACACAGTATCGTTAAATATTGTGTCTTCTTATTGACAGTACACAGTATACTTAAATCTTGTGTCTTCTTATTGACAGTACACAGTATTGTTAAATCTTGT
>NW_013890007.1:0-274 GCF_000517525.1 Limulus polyphemus
CATCTATCTATAAATAAACTTAGGATATTATGTTTATACAAAGTAATAAATTTATCTATAAATAAACTCACGATGTTATGTATATACAAAGTAAACATCTATCTATAAATAAACTTACGATATTATGTTTATACAATGTAATAAATTTATCGATAAATAAACTCACGATGTTATGTATATACAAAGTAATCATCTATCTATAAATAAACTTACGATATTATGTTTATACAAAGTAATTAATTTATCTATAAATATACTCACGATATTATGTTTA
>NW_013890008.1:0-272 GCF_000517525.1 Limulus polyphemus
GTTCTGTGACCCACTGTTGACTTTTTCTGCAGCCAAAATCTTAAATAACTCATATATTTACAACATATCTATGTGTGTTTCCTTAAGTCCGAGTGGATTAAATAGGTCCCAATAACTATTATCGTTCTATGACCCACTGTTAACTTTTTTCTGCAGTCAATGTGTTAATTATCTCATCTTTTTACAACATATCTACATGTGTTTTTAAGTCCGAATGGATTAAATAGGCCCCAATAACTAATTTCGTTCTATGACCCACTGTTGACTTTAGT
>NW_013890009.1:0-273 GCF_000517525.1 Limulus polyphemus
CTAGGATTCTTTCTAGTAACATACCAGAAACTGTGAAGTAGTTTCAGAACCAGTTGTTGGGACTGTGGAACAGAGACCCTTCCTTTCTTTCTAGTAACATACCAGAATTGTGAACAGTTTTCAGAACCAGTTGTGGGGACTGTGGAACAGAGACCCTAGGATTCTTTCTAGTAACATACCAGAAGTTGTGAAGTAGTTTTCAGAACCAGTTGTGGGGACTGTGGAACAGAGACCCTTCCTTTCTTTCTGGTAACATACCAGAAGTTGTGAAGC
>NW_013890010.1:0-274 GCF_000517525.1 Limulus polyphemus
GATCTTAAAGAAGAACACTATATCAGCTGATTAATACCAGTCTATTGACACAATATTAAAGAAAAACACTGTATCAGCTGACTAATACCAGTCTATTGACAGGATATTAAAGAAAAACACTGTATCAGCTGGTTAATACCAGTCTATAGACAGGATATTAAAGAAAAACACTGTATCAGCTGACTAATACCAGTCTATTGACACAATATTAAAGAAAAACACTGTATCAGCTGACTAATACTAGTCTATTGACACGATATTAAAGAAGAACACT
>NW_013890011.1:0-431 GCF_000517525.1 Limulus polyphemus
AAAAACTGTTATGATGTGAAATAAATTAAGTTGGTGAAGTGTAATTATTTCATGAACAAAAACTGTCATGGTGTGAGCTAGATTAAGTTGGTGAAGTGTAATTATTTCATGAACAGCAACTGTTATGGTGTGAAATAGATTAAGTTGGTGAAGTGTAATTATTTCATGAACAAAAACTGTTGTGGTGTGAGCTAGATTAAGTTGGTGATTTGTAATTGTTTCATGAACAATAACTGTTATGATGTGAAATAGATTAAGTTGGTGAACTGTAATTATTTCCTGAACAAATGTTATGGTGTGAACCTGAACAAATGTTATGGTGTGAACTAGATTAAGTTGGTGAAGTGTAATTGTTTCATGAACAACAACTGTTATGGTGTGAAATAGATTAAGTTGGTGAAGTGTAATTATTTCATGAACAAAAACTGTTA
>NW_013890012.1:0-321 GCF_000517525.1 Limulus polyphemus
CCTTGATAACCGTTACTGGATCATTACTGACCACATTGTTCATTCTATTATAAACATTTATTTAACTCCACCTTGATAACCATTACTGGATCATCACTGACCACATTGTTCATTCTATTATAAACATTTAAACGTAAGCAAATTGAATAAAAATAATTTTATAAACAAATAACGAAATTAATAAGATAATATAACACCTTATGTCAGTGGTTCTTAATCTTTTTTTTTTACACCACGCCCCACCTCGACACCTCAAAAAATTCGATGCTCCCTTAATATAAAAACAAATTTGGTGTTGAAAAGGTATAATAATATAATGTT
>NW_013890013.1:0-547 GCF_000517525.1 Limulus polyphemus
GACCTAAAGTACGACTACTGTGTCTACATACAGTTGCAGGTCTAAAATAAGACTATTGTGTCTACTCACAGTTGCAGGTCTAAAGTAAGACTACTGTGTCTACTCAGAGTTGCAGACGTAAAGTAAGACTTCTGTGTCTACTCACAGTTGCAGGTCTAAAGTAAGACTACTGTGTCTACTCACAGTTGCAGGTCTAAAGTAAGACTACTGTGTCTACTCACAGTTGCAGGTCTAAAGTAAGACTACTGTGTCTACTCACAGTTGCAGGTCTAAAGTAAGACTACTGTGTCTACATACAGTTGCAGACCTAAAGTAAGACTACTGTGTCTACATACAGTTGCAGACCTAAAGTAAGACTACTGTGTCTACATACAGTTGCAGACTAAAGTAAGACTACTGTGTCTTCATGCAGTTTCAGACCTAAAGTAAGACTACTGTGTCTACTCACAGCTGCAGGCCTAAAGTAAGACTACTGTGTCTACTCACAGCTGCAGGCCTAAAGTAAGACTACTGTGTCTACTCACAGTTGCAGCCTAAAGTAAGACTA
>NW_013890014.1:0-274 GCF_000517525.1 Limulus polyphemus
CAATACTTCTCTCAAATGTACATTAGACCTAAACCCTTTATGAAGATATTTTGTGGTTTTTCATGTTTGTGGTTAGCATGCCTCACTGCAGATTGGAAAGTCCAAGGCTTAAGCCACAATACGCCATTGTAAATTCTCCTATTTGATTATTAGTAACCACATAGACAGCACGTGTTACTGACTCTCTGTAATTTTCTTTGCTCAACAATTCTAAATTATAGATGTTTATATCTCTCTTAATGGCCATTTAGCTTATACTTCACATAAAACAGTT
>NW_013890015.1:0-272 GCF_000517525.1 Limulus polyphemus
CAGTAGGAAGGTAAAACTCCACATATTACTACGCAACGTTGAATTGTACCTACATACCAAATTTGGTGAAGAATCATCAATTTAGGACCCTCTGGTAACAAGAAATCAAAAACAATCAGTAACCAAAAGCTTCACTGCAGTAAACATACGCTTTCAGAAAAGCCAATAAAAGAGTAACATTAAACGACCACAAAAGTCGCAAAAATGATAATAGAAGGCTAGAATTTTGCATGTAAATACGCAAGTATGCAACGAACGTTCTGAAAAAATTT
>NW_013890016.1:0-275 GCF_000517525.1 Limulus polyphemus
TTTTTTCCCATTTTCCAAAAAACTCATATTTTCACCAAAAACCAAAGGCTATAGCCCATGTTTTTTGCGAAATTTTGAAAAAAATATTTTTCTTCATATTTCAATACAAAGATGTCCTTGATGTAAGACATTCAAAATAGAGATCCTTTTATGAAAATTCCCAACAGTTTTTTCATAATCTCTTATCCAAATTTCGATTTATGTCGATTTTACTCTTCTTGTTTTTTTGTCTTCAATTGTATAATAAACAAAGAAGAGCTTTAAGAATAACATCA
>NW_013890017.1:0-318 GCF_000517525.1 Limulus polyphemus
GGAACAAATAAGGTTTTTCATTTCTCACATGTCAGCAGTATTTTAGTAGAATAATGAAGACCATCTGTTTATATCGTGATTGGAGAGGAACAAATAAGGTTTTTTCATTTCTCACATGTCAGCAGTATTTTAGTAGAATTATGAAGTCCATCTGCTTTATATCTTGATTGGAGAGGAACAAATAAGGTTTTTCATTTCTCACATGTCAGCAGTATTTTAGTAGAATTATGAAGTCCATCTGTTTATATCTTGATTGGAGAGGAACAAATAAGGTTTTTTCAGAAATCACATGTCAGGTCAGTATTTTAGTAGAATTAT
>NW_013890018.1:0-274 GCF_000517525.1 Limulus polyphemus
GTTTGAAGATGTCTATCACGTTAAATGAAGGGTAGTTTGAAGATGTCTATCACGTTAAATGAAGGGTAGTTTGAAGACGTCTATCATGTTAAATGATGGGTAGTTTGAAGACGTCTATCACGTTAAATGATGGGTAGTTTGAAGACATCTATCATGTTAAATGAAGGGTAGTTTGAAGACATCTATCATGTTAAATGAAGGGTAGTTTGAAGACATCTATCATGTTAAATGAAGGGTAGTTTGAAGACGCCTATCATGTTAAATGAAGGGTAGT
>NW_013890019.1:0-536 GCF_000517525.1 Limulus polyphemus
CTACAGTATCTGTTATTAGTAACTGGATGTCAAAATTACTACAGTGTCAGTTATTAGTAACTGGATATCAAAATTACTACAGTGTCAGTTATTAGTAACTGGATATCAAAATTACACTGTATTAATTTTTACACTCAGTTACTAATAACTGATACTGTATTAATTTTGACACTCAGTTACTAATAACTGACACTGTAATAACTGATACTGTATTAATTTTGATATCCAGTTACTAATAACTGACTCTGTAATAATTTTGATATCCAGTTACTAATAACTTAAATTGTAGTAATTTTGATAACCAGTTACTAATAACTGATACTGTAGTAATTTTGACATCCAGTTACTAATAACTGACACTGTAGTAATTTTGATATCCAGTTACTAATAATTGATACTGTATTAATTTTGATATCCAGTTACTAATAACTGACAATGTAGTAATTTTGATATCCAGTTACTAATAACTGAGTTTGTAACTGGATGTCAAAATTACTACAGTGTCAGTTATTAGTAACTGGATATCAAAATTAATA
>NW_013890020.1:0-743 GCF_000517525.1 Limulus polyphemus
CACCAAAAAGCCAAGGCTATAGCCCATGATTTTCCCGAAATTTTGAAAAAAATTGTTTTTCTTCATACTTCAATACAAAGATGCCTTCGACGTAAGAATTCCAAAATGGATAACCTTTCATCAAAATTCCCAATTGTTTTTCTATAATCTGTTAACAAAATTTCGGCTAGCTTCGATTTGACTTTTTGTTTATTTCAGGTCTATTGTAAACAAAGAATAGCTTTAAAATTAATATTATTCAAACCAAATCCCAATTTCTAAAAGGCCATTAAGTCTTCTTCGAGTTTATTTTACTTTCGCTAACCTAGAGTAAAATCAAGTTCTTTTTAGCTTTTGACGGGAAAAAGTGTTGTGCGTTAATGCTATAATGACTCAATTTTGAGTTTTCCGACTTTGGAAAATGGAAAAAAGTGCTTCTATCGCGTGAAATGAGTTGAACAATATCTGATAGTGCTTATTTTTAAATTCGCATTTTCACTAAAAAGCAAAGGCTATAGCCCATTTTCCCGAAATTTTGAAAAAAATGGATAACCTTTCATTAAAATTGCCAATTGTTTTTCTATAATCTGTTAACAAAATTTCGTGCAGCTTCGATTTGACTTTTTGTTTATTTCAGGTCTATTGTAATCAAAGAATAGCTTTAAAATTAAGATTATTCAAACTAAATCCCAAATTATAGAGGCCATTACGTCTTCTTCGAAAATAAATTCCACCTTTTGGATTGTTTTTACTCTAGGTTAGCG
>NW_013890021.1:0-577 GCF_000517525.1 Limulus polyphemus
GATTATTCTTCACCAAATTTGGTATATAGGTACACTTTAACGTTGCCTAGTAATATGCAGAGTTTTACCTTCCTACTGTTTGTTTTAAAGGAGTTATGGAAGGTTTTGCGTTTTGTACCAGTACGTCGTTCCATTTGGACGGATCATCTCCAAATTTTGTATGAACGTTCGTTGCATACTTGCGTATTTACATGCAAAATTCTAGCCTTCTATTATCATTTTTGCGTCTTTTGTGGTCGTTTTATGTTACTCTTTTATTCGCTTTTCTGAAAGCAAAGTGTACCTACATACCAAATTTGGTGAAGAATCATCAATTTAGAACCCTCTGGTAACAAGAAATCGTAAAACAATTAGTAACCAAAAGCTTCCCTGCAATACACATACGGTAAAACTCTGCTTATTATTAGGCAACGTTTTCCTACTGTTTGTTTTAAAGGAGTTATGGAACGTTTTGCGTTTTTGGAACGACGTACTGGTACTTTGGACGGATCTTGAACGATCATACAAAATTTGGAGATGATCCGTCCACGCAAGTATGCAACATTTACATGCAAAATTCTAGCCTTCTATTGTCTTA
>NW_013890022.1:0-274 GCF_000517525.1 Limulus polyphemus
GGTGTGAACGCTTTACTCTACTAATTAAGAAGTAAGACTGATATCGTGCGAGGTGTGAACGCTTTACTCTACTAACTAAGAAGTAAAAACTGATATCATGCGATGTGTGAACGCTTTACTCTACTAACTAAGAAGTAAAAACTGATATCGTGCGAGGTGTGAACGCTTTACTCTACTAACTAAGAAGTAAAACTGATATCGTGCGAGGTGTGAACGCTTTACTCTACTAACTAAGAAGTAAAACTGGTATCGTGCGAGGTGTGAACGCTTTAAT
>NW_013890023.1:0-328 GCF_000517525.1 Limulus polyphemus
TCTTCTTACTGACAGCACACATTATTGTTAAATCTTGTGTTTTTTTACTGACAGTACACATTATCGTTGAATATTGTGTCTTCTTATTGACAGTACACAGTATTGTTAAATCTTGTGTGTTCTTATTGATAGTACCCAGTATTTATAAATCTTGTGTCTTCTTATTGACAGTACACAGTATTGTTAAATCTTGTGTGTTCTTATTGATAGTACCCAGTATTTATAAATCTTGTGTCTTCTTATTGACAGTACACATTATCGTTGAATATTATGTCTTCTTATTGATAGTACACAGTATTGTTAAATCTTTTGTCTTTCTTATTGACAT
>NW_013890024.1:0-274 GCF_000517525.1 Limulus polyphemus
GGGATATTTCGTTGATCGGTAAGGCGTTGGTTAATAATTCATTGGCGTGCGCCAAAATTTGGTATGTGGCATCTTTTATACCTATCGATCAGGCTACATTAACTTTATTTAATACACCTACATTTCGATTTTTGTGGAGGGGAAAACACGATCCGATACGTCGTTCATCTTTGTATGCAGAACTAGCTGGTGGTGGTCTGGGTTGGTGTAATATTAAATTGAAAATTCAGGCTATACATCTGAAACATTTGGCCGACATATGTCAAGGATCAGC
>NW_013890025.1:0-274 GCF_000517525.1 Limulus polyphemus
CAGCACACAGTATCGTTAAATCTTGTGTCTTCTTATTGACAGTACACAGTATCGTTAAATCTTGTGTCTTCTTATTAACAGTACACAGTATCGTTAAATCTTGTGTCTTCTTTATGACAGTAGACAGTATCGTTAAATCTTGTGTCTTCTTATTGACAGTACACAGTTTCGTTAAATCTTGTGTCTTTTTATATATAGCACACAGTATTGCTAAATCGTGTGTCTTCTTATTGAGAGTAGACAGTATTGTTAAAATTTGTGTCTTCTTATTGGG
>NW_013890026.1:0-274 GCF_000517525.1 Limulus polyphemus
AATAGGATAATGATATTTAACGTCATATACCAACCGATCGCCATTTGTAATGGTTTTATAATAGGGTAATGATATTTAACTAAGTCATCCATCAACCTATAGCCAACTTTAATGATTTTATAATGGGTAGTGATAAGTAACTAAGTCATACATCATACCTATAGCCAAATGTAAGGTTTATAATGGGGTAGTTATTTGTAACTAAATCATACACCAACCTTTAGCCAACTGTAATGGTTTTATAATGGGGTAGTGATATGTAACTAAATCATAC
>NW_013890027.1:0-274 GCF_000517525.1 Limulus polyphemus
AAAGTACTTTTCTCCCCATCCTTCATTGAAAAGGCGACACTCAGCATCTACTTTTCTTAGTAACCATAACGACGGGTGAGGAAAACAGGATCTGAAAATGAAAAACAATTGTTTATTTACACATTGAATAGTCTACCAAAAAAGTTTTAGAAGAATAATAATTTTTCAAAATTTTTTTGATATGTATATAAACATGACAAACTAAATGTAAATAGTTCATGACATTAAATTACGTTATTACGTAATTGGTTTAAAAGTTTTTCCTGATAAGTTA
>NW_013890028.1:0-274 GCF_000517525.1 Limulus polyphemus
AACTACTCCATGAAACCTAGTTGTAACTCTAGTTACAGAATTTTTAACCACCATACTCATCTTTAGCCTTAATTGGTACAACTACTCCATGAACACTTAGGTGTAACTCTAGTTACCGAATTTATAACCACCATACTCGTCTTTAGCCTTACTTGGTACAACTACTCCTTGAACACCTAGGTGAAACTCTAATTACCGAATTTATAACCACCATACTCATCTTCAGCCTTACTTGGTACAACTACTCCATGAACACCTAGGTGTAACTATTGTT
>NW_013890029.1:0-273 GCF_000517525.1 Limulus polyphemus
TCTGATGGGTTCTAGTGCTAAGAAAAGCTGCCTGGGGAACAGCACAACTGATGGGTTCTAGTGCTAAGAAAAGCTGCCAGGGAAACAGTACAACTGATGGGTTCTAGAGCTACGAAAAGCTGCCAGGGGAACAGTACAACTGATGGGTTCTAGAGCTAAGAAAAGCTGCCAGGGAACAGTACAACTGATGGGTTCTAGAGCTACGAAAAGCTGCCAGGGGAACAGTACAACTGATGGGTTCTAGAGCTAAGAAAAGCTGCCAGAGGAGTAGTG
>NW_013890030.1:0-274 GCF_000517525.1 Limulus polyphemus
CTGTTATAACGCTTATCAATTGGAAAACTTCAGATATTTGACCAGAAATATTTATAAATTTCGAACATTACAAACCAGTTAACTTCAGTGGATTCACATCGGACATTAGTATTTTTACGAAGACATTATATAACGGTGGAAAACGTGTGTGGCAAAGGACAAAGCTAGCTAGCTTCCCGTTAAGTGAAATATATCTCCGTCAACTCGTAATCAACTCTCTCATCTTAAACCCTAGATAAGATATCAAGAAAGTTCCAGACTAGAAAGACTTTGT
>NW_013890031.1:0-274 GCF_000517525.1 Limulus polyphemus
TTAATTGGAATTGAATTGCAGACAGGCAGAGGTAGAGACGAACAATTGAGCCAAGCACGGTAGTGACCATAAGTAAAGTGCGTGAGTCGTTGTGAATTATAGCGTGTGCTTAAGTTAAAGTGACTGCGGAAATTAAGTGTATTGCAAAGTTGTATTGAGAAAGAATAAACTAGTTTTATTTAAGAAAGGACTTGTATTGCTGAAGTTTTTCGGAAAGAATTTCTACTGAAAATTAACCAACGACCAGAGACGTAACAAATTGATGTCAGAGAGT
>NW_013890032.1:0-274 GCF_000517525.1 Limulus polyphemus
TAGTCTACTAGATAGTTCAAAAATATAAATTCATTTTATGTATTGAACTAAGTTATAGTCTACTAAATAGTATAGAACCATCAATTCATCTTATGTACTAAGCTAAATAACAGTCTACTAAATAGTATAGAACTATCACTTCATTTTATGTACTGAACTAAATAGTAGTCTATTAAATAGTATAGAACTTTCAATTCATTTTATGAACGAAACTGAACAAAATAATAATCTACTAAATAGTATAGAATTATCAATTCATTTTGTGTACCGAACT
>NW_013890033.1:0-274 GCF_000517525.1 Limulus polyphemus
AAAAACACAGCATCTAATAGTCCATGACGTCGTCTTATAAATTAAACTCTACCTCTTGGATTCTTTTTACTCATAATTAGCGAAAGTTCAAGTTTTTTTGGCTTCTCATTTACATAATACTTTTCGTAAATGCTATAATGTCTCACTTTTGAGTTTCCCGACGAAACAAGCACTCTCCGACATTTTTTCTATTAATTTTGCGTCAAAAAAACACTTTTCTACATTTTTCCAAAAAAATCATATTTTCTACAGAAAAGACCAAGGCTATAGCCCA
>NW_013890034.1:0-274 GCF_000517525.1 Limulus polyphemus
AATAAGATATTACCTAATCAAGAGTAAAGCCGAGTTACTACGGGCTACTGTATAAGATATTACCTAATCAAGAGTAAAGCCGAGTTACTCGGGGTTACTGTATAAGATATTACCTAATCAAGAGTAAAACTGAGTTACTCGGGGGCCACTGCATAAGATATTACCTAATCAAAAGTAAAACTGAGTTACTTGAAGCTACTGTATAAGATATTACCTAATCAAGAGTAAAACTGAGTTCCTCAGGGCTACTGTATAAGATATTACCTAATCAAGA
>NW_013890035.1:0-273 GCF_000517525.1 Limulus polyphemus
TCCAGAAAGTCACGTCTGAGAGACGATCCATTATGTCATATGGGCCTTCCCATGGAGAAGACAACTTAGGAGACTTCCCTTTGGTCTTCCTGGGATTATACAACCATACCTTGTCTCCAGGTACAAAGCTGACTTCAGTAGATCTCTTATCATAAGCTAACTTCATCGAATCAGCAGACGTTTTCAAGTTTGAATGCACTTGATGGTGAATATCATCCATCCTTTCCGATAACACTTCCACAAACTTTGACATACTCACAAGCAACTCTTCAT
>NW_013890036.1:0-272 GCF_000517525.1 Limulus polyphemus
GTATCCCCACTGCAATGTGGTTTCTACTCCATCAATCATCCTCAAAACCCAGAACACATTTTATATCCCACATTATAGTCTGTATCCTGGGTATCCTTTTAATTTACGCAGCATTTTGAATTTAATTTTGTTTGGGCGGGTTTTGTTTATTAATATATATATATATATAAGCATTGACAGTTTTGGTCTTAGTTGTGAACTTGATATCATAACGGATAATATGTATGGTAATAACACTCAAAGGCGTTGGGTATATCTATCAGACAATATTC
>NW_013890037.1:0-272 GCF_000517525.1 Limulus polyphemus
CTCTAATAACTATTATTAACTAAATGTTGGTCTAATAACTACTATTAACTAAATGTTGATCTAATAACTACTATTAACTAAATGTTGGTCTAATAACTATTATTAACTAAATGTTGGTCTAATAACTACTATTAACTACATGTTGGTCTAATAACTACTATTAACTACATGTTGGTCTAATAACTACTATTAACTACATGTTGGTCTATTACCTATTATTAACTACATGTTGGTTTAATAATTATTATTTACTACATGTTAGCCTAATAACT
>NW_013890038.1:0-274 GCF_000517525.1 Limulus polyphemus
AATGCAAGTGGCTATTGTTCGGGACGGACAATACTAAGGAGGGGGCAATGTAGTGTTGCGTCAGCGAGGTCACGTGACTAGTATCACGCCACGTCCTTCTCGAACTTTCATGAATTATCGGGAGACTACTAGATTGGTGGTAGTCTGTTATATATATAAGACGGTCACAACGTGACGGAACAACAGTGTAATGAGTAATTGAATGTATGCGGACAAAATATTGTTGGCCACGTGAGACGTGGGTTATAGCGTTGTTATAGAGCGATTGTTGAAA
>NW_013890039.1:0-267 GCF_000517525.1 Limulus polyphemus
TACTGTTCTTTATTTACAATATAACTAAAGACAATAAAAAACAGTAATATCGAAGCTAGCCGAAATTTTCATAACAGATTATGAAATAACGACTCGGGATTTTGATGAAAGGATATCCATTTTGAACGTCTTGCATCAAGGGCATCTTTGTGTTGAAATATGAAGAAAAATAATTTTTATCAAAATTTGGGAAAAAACATGGGCTATAGCCTTGGCTTTTCTGTGAAAAATATGATTTTTTTTAGAAAATGGAGAAAAGTAGTTTTT
>NW_013890040.1:0-273 GCF_000517525.1 Limulus polyphemus
CATTCAGCTTGGATAGTAGCTAGTGTTACCTTACAATTCATTCAGCTTCGATAGTAGCTAATGTAATCTTACAATTCATTCAGCTTGGATAGTATCTTGTATTACTTTACAAATCATCCAGATGGGATAGTTGCTTGTATTACCTTACAATTCATATAGATGGGATAGTAGCTGGTGTTACTTTACAATTCATTCAGCTTGGATAGTAGCTACTGTTACATTACAATTCATTAAGGTTAGGTAGTAACTAGTATTAACTTACAATTCATTCAG
>NW_013890041.1:0-695 GCF_000517525.1 Limulus polyphemus
AATAAAACTTCTGGTTAAACATTCACAACGATACACACATATATATGGTAAATAAAACTTTTAATTAAATATTCACATCGATATATATATATATATATGGTAAATAAAAACTTGCGAGCAAACATTTACAACGATATATATATGGTAGTTAAATCTTGTGATTAAACATTTAGACCGATATATATATGGCAAATAAAAACTTCTGATTAAAAATTCACAACGACATATATATATGGTAAATAAAACTGATTAAAAATTCACAACGATATATATATATATATATGGTAAATAAAAACTTCTGAGTAAACATTTACAACGTTATGTATATATATATATGGTAAATAAAAACTTCTGATTAAAAATTCACAACGAAATTTACCATATATATATATAAATAAAAACTTCTGATTAAAACTTCACAACGATATATATATGGTAAATAAAAACTTCTGATGAAACATTCTCAACGATATAAAGATATATACATATAATTGGTAAATAAAAACTTCTGAATAAACATTTACAACGATATATATATATATATATATATATGGTCTTCTGATTAAACATTCAGATCGATATATATTTTATATATATATAGATGGTAAATAAAACTTCTGATTAAAAATTCACAACGATATATATTTGGTAAATAAAAACTTCTGAGTAAACATTTACAGCGATACATATATATA
>NW_013890042.1:0-274 GCF_000517525.1 Limulus polyphemus
GCAAGTTTTCTTGCCACTGCTGTAATCTCTCTTCTTATTTCTTTTTCCTCCAACAACTGTTGTAATCTTTCTTCTTGTTTCTTTTCTTTTTCCTCAAACAACTGTTGTAATCTCTCTTCTTGTTTCTTTTCTCGTTCTTCTTGTTTCTTTTGCTGTTCTTGTATTGCTGCCATAAATCTGCTAAGCTGTAGTTTCATTTACCACTTTTCGTTTCCATTTTTTTTCTTTTCCATCCCACTTCTGACACCAAGTTGTGACGCTTGTGTGTCGTTTG
>NW_013890043.1:0-274 GCF_000517525.1 Limulus polyphemus
CTTTGGTCTTCCTAGGATTATACAACCATACCTTGTCTCCTGATACAAAGCTGACTTCAGTAGATCTCTTATCATAAGTTAACTACATCGAATCAGCAGACGTTTTCAAGTTTGAACGCACTTGATGGTGAATATCATCCATCCTTTCAGATAACGCTATCACGAACTCTGACACATTCTCAGGCAACTCTTCATAAGGTGGGCGTCCTGTTAACAGATCCTCTGGCAACCGAAGTTCCCGACCAAACATCAACTTTGCTGGAGTGTATCCAGT
>NW_013890044.1:0-274 GCF_000517525.1 Limulus polyphemus
TCTTCTTCTCTCTCTTTTTTTTCTATCCCACTTCTGACACCAATTTGTTACATCTCCGTTTGTTAATTAACTCTCCGTAAATTCGTTCCGACGAAACTTTAACGACACAAGTCTTTACTTAATAAAACTGATTTATTCTTTCCGAATATAACTTTACCGATACACTCAACTTCAACAATCGCGCTAAACAAACGCTGTAACAACGAACGTCTACAATACTTCTGACTGCAGTTCAATTACTCACTATCTACACACACACATTACGTTTCCTTCT
>NW_013890045.1:0-419 GCF_000517525.1 Limulus polyphemus
AAGAGTAAAATATCTATGCAACTGTAATAAAACTATCTTGAATTGTACAAAAAACTAAACATTTTTGAAGTGCTACCATATGCTTTTATTAATGGTTTGAGATACCCACAATTTCCCTTCGCTCGATTGTCCTGTTCCCTCGCCCTTGGTACAGTCATCTGGATTCAAGGCCAGAAAAGGTCAACTTTCAGAGAGGTTTGAGGGACTTTGCTGGCACTGTAACAAACCTGGGCACAAGAGAGCTCAATGCTGGAAACTTCAGCACAGGGGAGATGATACAGCAAGAAAGGCTGGTATCCAGAAAGGTTGTTGGAACTGTGGAAAGCACGGACATTTGAGGAGCCAGTGTAGGAGGAATATTACCAACAAGTCGGCCTCAAGGAGACCAGTAGTAGTTGGTGTTGAGCGACGCCCACCAA
>NW_013890046.1:0-272 GCF_000517525.1 Limulus polyphemus
GAAATTACCGATACTGACAAGTAAGAATATAAAATAAGAGCCCCTTATTTTTCAATTTGCTAAGATATTGCTCATGTAATAAATCAAACACAGTGGCACCCCGCCCACCCTTTTCCATTTTTGGAAACGCTTCCTTATATATGCTTACTTCTATATATGACATGAATAACCAATCGGAATCTCAGGATGTCCCCCTAGTGACTTTCTCGCCATTTTAACAGGGTTGGCACCATTTCTTTCTTTTGAACCAATATTTCAAGGAGATAGGGTGT
>NW_013890047.1:0-700 GCF_000517525.1 Limulus polyphemus
TACTAACACTTATTGAGGTATAAAGTGGATTGTATTGTATATATTCGCTTGTTCGTCCTTGATACTTTCCATGCATGTCTAATGAAATTTATTTCACGCTGAACCACAGCAAATTTGGTAGGCCACTTTAATCGATCCATATCTGGAAGTTAATGTGTTTTTTAAGTGAGAATGTAGAGGAATACGCCTCGTGAGAAAAACCAATCTCAGAATTTGGGTGATTTTTTACTGTGATTTACTACAATACAATTACAAAAAGTCTGTGAGTATTTCTAGATAATGTCCTTTCCTCACAGGTTTAACTAAATGTTTGGGAAAATTCCTTTTGGTACTTTACATTTATATGATACCTTTTAATCCAAACTAGTTTCTGTCTTGACAAGAAAAGAAATTCAGTAATTCTCTCTCTTTATCACAGCAGTAGCACAAGTGTGGCAGTTGTGGATGTGGTCACAGTTGTACAAACATTTAACCTTGAGAAAGTGCTGAAAATATTCTGCAGAGGACATGCTGTAAATTGAACAAAGATAAGGACTGCTGAATACAGAAGAAGTTAACTTATCAATGTATCTTACATCTTTCTCACAAATGAGGTAGAGAGCCAAGACAAATAGGAGTGAGTCAAATCTGGAAAATGTGAAGGACGTGAACTTTTCAAGATGATGTAAAGATAGATAATGCCAAGACTTTATCTGTTGTG
>NW_013890048.1:0-273 GCF_000517525.1 Limulus polyphemus
AATAAAAGAGTAACATAAAACGACCACAAAAGTCGCAAAAATGATAATAGAAGGCCAGAATTTTGCATGTAAATACGCAAGTATGCAACGAACGTTCATACAAAATTTGGAGATGATCCGTCCAAATGGAACGACGTACTGGTACAAAACGCAAAACCTTCCATATCTCCTTGAAAACAAACAGTAGGAAGGTAAAACTCTGCATATTACTACGCAACGTTAAAGTGTACCTACATACCAAATTTGGTGAAGAATCATCAATTTAGGACCCTC
>NW_013890049.1:0-274 GCF_000517525.1 Limulus polyphemus
GACAAAGTCTCTTAATTTTATGGGACGTATATTCTTCCGTACTGGTCTCCGTCTCGCTGGCTTCTGCTTCATGTGGGGTTCATCTGCTTCATCAGGAAATAACTTCATCGAATCAGCAGACGTTTTCAAGTTTGAACGCAATTGATGGTGAATATCATTCATCCTTTCCGATAACACTTCCACAAACTCTTACATATTCACAGGCAACTCTTCATAAGGTGGGCGTCCCTTATGCTTGGGTCCCCTTTTAGCACTACATGTACTGCATGTTCTG
>NW_013890050.1:0-274 GCF_000517525.1 Limulus polyphemus
AGTTGTTGTATCAAATAACGCTAAAGATGAGTATGGTGGTTGTAAATTCGGTTACCATAGTTACACCTAGGTGTTCATGAAGTAGTTGTACCAAGTAAGGCTGAATTTGAGTGTGGTTATAAATTCGGAAACTAGAGTTACACATAGGAGTTCATATAGTAGTTGTACAAAGTAAGGCTAGAGTTGAGTATGGTGTTTATAAATATTGTAACTAGAGTTACACCTAGGTGTTCGTTGAGTTGTTGTTCCAAATAACGATAAAGATGAGTAAATT
>NW_013890051.1:0-274 GCF_000517525.1 Limulus polyphemus
CATGCTTGCCCTTTGAGCCGTGGGGGCATTATAATGTGACGGTCAATCCCACTATTCGTTGGTAAAAGAGTAGCCCAAGAGTTGGCGGTGGGTGGTGATGACTAACTGCCCTCCCTCTGTTCTTACACTGCTAAATTAGGGACGGTTAGCGCAGATAGCCCTCGTGTAGCTTTGAGCGAAATTAGAAACAAACAAACAAACAAACCTATATCGCTTTGAATTCTAAGCCTGTTATACGAATTATTATTTGTATTTTCATTTGAAATAAGATACG
>NW_013890052.1:0-702 GCF_000517525.1 Limulus polyphemus
ATATAGGGGTAATGTAACTATGATATTAAATACAGAACCTTGAGACCCTGATACGAGTAATGTAATTATGGTAGCAAATACAGGACCTTCAGACCCTGATATGGGTAATGTAATTATGATACTAAATACAGGACCTTCAGACTTTGATACGGGTAATGTAATTATGATAGCAAATACAGGATCTTAAGACCCTGATACGGGTAATGTAACTATGATAGTAAATACACAACCTTCAGACCCTGATAGGGGTAATTTAATTATGATAGTAAATACAATATCAGGGTCTGAGGGTCCGCTATCATAATTACATTTCCCAAGGTTCTGTATTTAAATTACATTACCCGTATCAGGGTCTGAAGGTCCTATCTTTGCTATCATAATTACATTACCCGTATCAGGGTCTGAAGGTTGTGTATTTACAATCATAATTACATTACCCGTATCAGGGTCTGAAGGTCCTGTATTGGCTATCATAATTATATTACCCGTTTCAGGGTCTGAAGTTTGTGTATTTACTATAATAATTACATTACCCATATCAAGGTTTTAAAGACCTGTATTTACTGTCATAGAGGGTCTGAAGGTTCTAAATTTACTATCAGATACGGGTAATTTAGTTATGATAGTAAATACAGGACCTTCAGACCCCAGTAGGGTTATTGTTATTATAATATTAAATATAGAAACTTCAGACCCTGATAT
>NW_013890053.1:0-493 GCF_000517525.1 Limulus polyphemus
GCCATCAGATCAATCCTAGACATCTTTATGTGTTCCACAGTCAAGTAAGTTAGCCATCAGACCAACCCCGGACAACTATATGTGTTCCACAGTCAAGTAAGTTAGCCATCAGACCAATCCCGGACAACTATATGTGTTCCACAGTCAAGTAAGTTAGCCATCAGACCAATCCAGGACAACTATATGTGTTCCACAGTCAAGTAAGTTAGCCATCAGACCAATCCTAGACATCTATATGTGTTCCACAGTCAAGTAAGTTAGCCATCAGACCAATCCAGGACAAGTATATGTGTTCCACAGTCAAGTAAGTTAGCCATGAGACCAATCCTGGACAACTATATGTGTTCCACAGTCAAGTAAGTTAGCGATCAGACCAATCCCGGACAACTATATGTGTTCCACAGTCAAGTAAGTTAGCCATCAGACCAACCCCGGACAACTATATGTGTTTCACAGTCAAGTAAGTTAGCCATCAGACCAATCCTTGGACATC
>NW_013890054.1:0-274 GCF_000517525.1 Limulus polyphemus
TGTAACATTGTAACCTTATGGAACAATTTACACGACATTTTAACATTTCATCCTTCAAACCTTATGGAACAATTTACACGACATTTTAACATTTCATCTATTAAACCTTATGGAACAATTTACACGATATTTTAACATTTCATCTATTAAACCTTATGGAACAATTTACACGATATTTTAACATTTCATCCTTTAAACCTTATGGAACAATTTACACGATATTTTAACATTTCATCCTTTAAACCTTATGGAACAATTTACACGACATTGTAAT
>NW_013890055.1:0-626 GCF_000517525.1 Limulus polyphemus
TTTTTTTATTATACCTGAAGGAAGAAAAAAGAAAATCGAAGCTCGCATATTTTGATATAGGATTATGGAATTTGTATTGAAATATGAAGAAAAATAATTTTTTCAAATTTTAGCAAAAAGTGAAGGCCTTGGTATTTTCGGTGAAAATTCCAATTTTTTGAAACTTGAAAAAGGTGCTTTTTTGAAGCATAATTAATAGAAGAATAACGGCTAGTGTTTATTTCGGCAGAAAATTCAAAATTCAGACATTATAACATTAACGAAAAAGTATTACTTATTACAAAATAACCCACCTTTTGAATTATGTTTACACTGAATGAACAAATGTTCTATTTCTCTTATAAACGTCATGATCTGTTAGATGGGGGTGATTTGGGTTGAATAATCTTATAAATAGGCGAGCTTCGATTTTTCTATTTTTTTATCCTTCAGGTATAATAAAGAAAATAAGGGCCTTAAATTGATATAGGATTATGGAATTTGATGTGCACTATTCAGAATGGACATCCTTTCATCAAAATTTCCAATATTTGTAAAGATGCCCTTCATATTTCAATAAAAAAATAAATTTTTTCAAAATTTTAGCAAAAACTGAAGGCTATAGCCTTGGTATTTTCGGCGAAAAT
>NW_013890056.1:0-1050 GCF_000517525.1 Limulus polyphemus
CACACGATTTAGCAATACTGTGTACTATCTATAAAAAGACAATAGATTTTGCTTAATCGTGTGTCTTCTTATTGATAGTACACAGTATTGTTAAATATTGTGTCTTCTTATTGACAGTACACAGTATTTTAAATCTTGTGTCTTCTTATTGACAGTACAGAGTATCGTTAAATCTTGTGTCTTCTTATTGACAGTACACAGTATCGTCGTTAAATCTTGTGTCATTTATTGACAGTACACAGTATTTCTTATTGACAGTACACAGTAAAGACACAAGATTTAAATCTTGTGTCTTCTTATTGATAGTACACAGTATCGTTAAATCTTGTGTCTTCTTATTGACAGTACACAGTATCGTAAAATCTATTGTCTTTTTATAGAGAGTACACAGTATTGCTAAATCGTGTGTCTTCTTATTGACAGTACACAGTATCGTAAAATCTATTGTCTTTTTATAGAGAGTACATAGTATCGTTAAATCTTGTGTCTTCTTATTGACAGTACACAGTATCGTTAAATCTTGTGTCTTCTTATTGACAGTACACAGTATCGTTGTATCGTTAAATCTTGTGTCTTCTTATTGACAGTACACAGTATCGTTAAATCTTGTGTCATTTATTGACAGTACACAGTATTGCTTAATCGTGTGTCTTCTTATTGATAAAACACAGTATTGTTAAATCTTGTGTCTTCTTATTGACAGTACATAGTATCGTTGAGTACACAGTATTGCTAAATCGTGTGTCTTCTTATTGACAGTACACAGTATCGTAAAATCTATTGTCTTTTTATAGAGAGTACATACGTAAAATCTATTGTCTTTTTATAGAACACAGTATTTATTGACAGTGTGTCTTAAGATTTAACGATACTGTTTGGTGTCAATAAGAAGACACAAGATTTAACGATACTGTGTACTGTCAATAAGAAGACACAAGATTTAACGATATTGTGTACTTTCAATAAGAAGACACAAGATTTAACGATACTGTGTACTGTCAATAAGAAGACACAAGATTTAACAATACTGTGTACTGTCAATAAGAAGAC
>NW_013890057.1:0-305 GCF_000517525.1 Limulus polyphemus
TGATCGTTATCAGAGTTAACAAATCTAGTGGAAGAAGGACTAAAAAGACAGTTATCCAAGTACAAAAAATCTACTAAAAGAAAGACTATAAAGACCATTATGAATGTCAAAATTTCTAGTGTAAGAATTAACTAAAAGACAGTTATCAAAGTCGTAAATATATAATCTAAGAAGGAGAAAAAGACCATTATGAATGTCAAAAAATTTTGTGTAAGTAGTACTAAAAAGACAATTATGAATGTCAAAAAATCTAGTGTAAGAATTATTAATATGATCGTTATCAAAGTTAACAAAATCTAGTGGAA
>NW_013890058.1:0-275 GCF_000517525.1 Limulus polyphemus
GACAGTACACAATATCGTTGAATATTGTGTCTTCTTATTGACAGTACACAGTATCGTTAAATCTTGTGTCTTCTAATTGACAGTACACAGTATCGTTAAATCTTGTGTCTTCTTATTGACAGTACACAGTATCGTTAAATCTTGTGTCTTCTTATTGACAGTACACATTATTGTTAAATCTTGTGTTTTCTTACTGACAGTACACAGTATCGTAAAATCTTGTGTCTTCCTTTTGACAGTACATAGTATTGTTATATCTTGTGTCTTCTTTTTGA
>NW_013890059.1:0-273 GCF_000517525.1 Limulus polyphemus
AGTGGCGCCTACCCCCAAACTCTGGGACCAAATAGCAGTTTTTGTTGGACATATCTATTCAGGCCAGATTAACACACATAATAAGCCATAAAATATGGTCTCCAGCTGAATTGGGGGTCCAGAGAGGTCAGCCTTATTTTCCCCTCCTCAAGCGCCTCCACTGATTCAGTGGTAAGTCTTCAGTCTTATAACGCTAAAAATTGAGTTTTGATACCCACGTAGGCACAGCATAGAAAACCCATTGTATTGCTTCGTGCTTCCCAAGACTTTTGG
>NW_013890060.1:0-271 GCF_000517525.1 Limulus polyphemus
CCAGAGCGAGTTTGGGGCAAAGGACCAGCAGTGTCGACGGCTACTCTTTCCATTGGTGTGCCAACTTGATATAACTTCATTGGAGCACGTCCCTTATGCTTGGGTCCCCTTTTAGCACAACATGTACTGCAGGTCCACATTCTTCCACATCTTGCCCCAATGTCTTCTTAACTCCGAGATGTCCTCCTGTTAAAGTATCATGGGATTGACGCAAATCAACTTCCCGTAACTTTCTTGGTATAACCATTTGCCAGGTCGTCACTTTCCCATC
>NW_013890061.1:0-276 GCF_000517525.1 Limulus polyphemus
ATTATTGAGAAATTCTAATGCGTCTTAATATAGCCAAAATTAAGGATTGTTCTATCTTATTGAGAAATTCTAATGCGTCTTTATAGAGCCAAAATTAAGGATTGTTCTATCTTATTGAGAAATTCTAATGCGTCTTAATATAGCCAAAATTAAGGATTGTTCTATCTTATTGAGAAATTCTAATGCGTCTTAATATAGCCAAAATTAAGGATTGTTCTATCTTAATGAGAAATTCTAATGCGTCTTAATATAGCCAAAATTAAGGATTGTTCTATC
>NW_013890062.1:0-654 GCF_000517525.1 Limulus polyphemus
ATTATCAGCGTCTCTAACTAATTTTGCTCTGTCTTTCCTGTTTATTGTTCAAAAATACGTTTATCTCTTCTAACGATTTAAATAACACATTCTCACAATACCAAGCATAAAATGCAGTGGCGTATAGTTGCAGTTACAAGCTGTTGCACATTAGGCCACATGCTTAGCACCTTATAACTGGAGAGCTTTACCCCCTAAACAATAGAAAAATATGCCAACCTTCATCCCAATATTGTTGTTGTTTATCATTTGTTTCTTTTTAGCTTCGGAGAGTTCTCTTTAGTAATCATAGTGGATGATGAAGTTACTCAGGACAGATTAGAGCCCCTTGCTGTCTAATCCTCAAGTGTTTTCTGCTTTCTTGGAAAACACTGACCCCCCCCCTCTTAAAATATTGTCTTTACCTCTACTTAGTTATTAACCATGATATAAGAATATTTCTCTTTTAAACAGTTTTTTTTCAATGATTTGAGCTAGCAAAGGCTTACAAGCTGAAAGTTCACAAACACCTAACTACAATGGACGTTTATGCATTCACTCTTTTTAAACTTGGGATTAGGATCCGATAAAGAACGGAAAGTCTATGTAAAATGTGGCAAGTTTAAAGACTGACCTAATCGGCGTCTAATAATAATAATATTAATCAAACTGAAT
>NW_013890063.1:0-274 GCF_000517525.1 Limulus polyphemus
AAATACATGACAGACGTTGGTAACATACGGTGTTGATGTTGACTAAATACATGACAGACGTTGGAAACATTCGGTGTTGATGTTGACTAAATACATGACAGACGTTGGAAACATTCGGTGTTGATGTTGACTAAGTACATGACAGACGTTGGTAACATACGGTGTTAATGTTGACTAAATACATGACAGACGTTGGAAACATACGGTGTTGATGTTGACTATATACATGACAGACGTTGGTAACATACGGTGTTGATGTTGACTAAATACAAGG
>NW_013890064.1:0-273 GCF_000517525.1 Limulus polyphemus
AAACAGTGGAGATTGTTGTAAGTGAATTTCATCCTGATAAACCCTGTCTTCCTAGGTGGAAACAGTAGAGTTTGTTGTAAGTTAATTTCATCCTGATAAACCCTGTCTTCCTAGTTGGAAACAGTGGAGTTTGTTGTACGTGAATTTCATCCTGATAAACCCTGTCCTCCTAGGTGAAAACAGTGGAGTTTGTTGTAAGTGAATTTCATCCTGATAAACCCTGTCCTCCTAGGTGGAAACAGTGGAGTTTGTTGTAACGTGAATTTCATCCTG
>NW_013890065.1:0-274 GCF_000517525.1 Limulus polyphemus
ATACAGAATTTATAACTACCATATTCATCTTTAGCCTTACTTGGTACAACTACTCCACGAACACTTAGGTGTAACTCTAGTTACCGAATTTTTAACCACCATACTCATCTTTAGCCTTACTTGTTACAACGACACCATCAACAACTAGGTGTAACTTTAGTAACCGAATTTATAACCACCATACACATCTTTAACCTTACTTGGTACAACTTCTTCATGAACACCTAGGTGTAACTCTAGTTTCCGAATTTATAACCACCATACTCATCTTTAG
>NW_013890066.1:0-273 GCF_000517525.1 Limulus polyphemus
GGTTGGAAGTGTTCCAGATACAGGTTGTATCCACATCTTATAAAACTAATGTGGTTGAAAGTGTTCCAGGTACAGGTTGTATCCACATCTTATAAGACTAATGTGGTTGAAAGTGTTCCAGATACAGGTTGTATCCACATCTTATAAAATTAATATGGTTGAAAGTGTACCAGATACAGGTTGTATCCACATCTTATAAAACTAATGTGGTTGAAAGTGTTCCAGATACAGGTTGTATCCACATCTTATAAAACTAATATGGTTGAAAGTGTT
>NW_013890067.1:0-272 GCF_000517525.1 Limulus polyphemus
TTATTGACAGTACACAGTTTCGTTAAATCTTGTGGCTTGTTATTGATAGTACACAGTATCGTTAAATCTTATGGCTTCTTATTGATAGTACACAGTATCGTTAAATCTTGTGTTTCTTATTGACAGTACACAGTATTGTTAAAACTTGTGTGTTGTTTTTGTATAGTACACAGTATTGTTATATCTTGTGTCTTCTTATTGACATTACACAGTATTGTTAAATCTTGTGTCTTCTTATTGACAGTACACAGTATTGTTAAATATTTTGTCTT
>NW_013890068.1:0-337 GCF_000517525.1 Limulus polyphemus
GTTTATCCGTTTTTAAAACACAAAGCTACACGATTTGTTTATTTGTTTTTAAAACACAAAGTTACACGATTTGCTTATTTGTTTTTAAAACACAAAGCTACAAGATTTGTTTATTTGTTTTTAAATCACAAAGCTACACGATTTGCTTATTTGTTTTTAAAACACAAAACTACACAATTTGCTTATTTGTTTTTAAAACACAAAGCTACACAATTTGCTTATTTGTTTTTAAAACACAAAGCTACACGATTTGTTTACTTGGTTTTAAAACACAAAGCTACACGATTTGCTTATTTGTTTTTAAAACACACGATTTGTTTATTTGTTTTTAAAACAC
>NW_013890069.1:0-274 GCF_000517525.1 Limulus polyphemus
ACTTTCATCTGCACGATACGTTTCATGGGAAAAGCACTTCGAGTTGTTGGTAAATCTAACAAACTATCTCTTCGTTGTTGGTAAAGTTAACAAACTTTCTCTTCGTTGTTGGTAAAGTTAACAAACTTTCTCTTCGTTGTTGGTAAATCTAACAAACTCTCTCTTCGTTGTTGGTAAATCTAACAAACTCTCTCTTCGTTGTTGGTAAATCTAACAAACTATCTCTTCGTTGTTGGTAAAGTTAACAAACTTTCTCTTCGTTGTTGGTAAATCT
>NW_013890070.1:0-338 GCF_000517525.1 Limulus polyphemus
TTATCTACATACATACGGTTACACCAATTTATATTAGTGTCGTGTATGTTTATATGTTACACCACCTTTCACTACTTATCTACATACATACTGTTACACCAACTTATATTAGTGTCGTGTATGTTTATATGTTACACCACCTTTCACTACTTATCTACATACATACGGTTACACCAATTTATATTAGTGTCGTGTATGTTTATATGTTACACCACATTTTACGGCTTATCTACATACATACTGTTACACCAACTTATATTAGTGTCGTGTATGTTTATATGTTACACCACCATTTTACGGCTTATCTACATACATACTGTTACACCAACTTATATTAG
>NW_013890071.1:0-274 GCF_000517525.1 Limulus polyphemus
CCCAAGATTTTAACAATACTGTGTACTGTCAATAAGAAGACACAATATCTTAACGATACTGTGTACTGTCAATAAGAAGACACAATATTCAACGATAATGTGTACTGTCAGTAAGAAAACAATATTTAACAATAATGTGTCCTTTCAATAAGAAGTCACAAGATTTTACGATACTGTGTACTGTCAATAAGAAGACACAAGATTTAACGATACTGTGTACTGTCAATAAGAAGACACAAGATTTAACGATACTGTGTACTGTCAATAAGAAGAC
>NW_013890072.1:0-275 GCF_000517525.1 Limulus polyphemus
ATGAGCGATCCTTTTTTTATTTAAGTAGTGGTTACGTTCTAGTTAGCCCTAAACCAACCATCAGCGATCCTTGTTTTTATTTAAGTGGTAGTTCCGTTCTAGTTAGTCTTAAACCAACCATGAGCGATTCCTTTTTTTATTTAAGTAGTGGTTACGTTCTAGTTAGCCCTAAACCAACCAACAGCGATCCTTGTTTTTATTTAAGTGGTAGTTACGTTCTAGTTAGTCTTAAACCAACCATGAGCGATCCTTTTTTTATTTAAGTAGTGGTTACG
>NW_013890073.1:0-273 GCF_000517525.1 Limulus polyphemus
TAGCTGGTAAAGTATTTGTTCCAAACTTTCTATTTATATGTCACTGTTAGAAAGCTGTATATCAGCTGGGAAAATATTTGTTCCAAACTTTCTATTTATATATTATTGTTAGAAAGCTGTATATTAGCTGGTAAAATATTTGTTCCAAACTTTCTATTTATATATCATTGTTAGAAAGCTGTATATTAGCTGGTAAAATATTTGTTCCAAACTTTTTATTTATATGTCACTGTTAGAAAGCTGTATAATAGCTGGTAAAATATTTGTTCCAAA
>NW_013890074.1:0-274 GCF_000517525.1 Limulus polyphemus
AATTTTGTACTATATATGTAAACATTTTAACATTAGCCAACTACGTGCAAGAAATGTATTTTAAGCTAATTTTGTACTATATAATTTAACATTTGAACATTAGCCAACTACGTGCAAGAAATGTATTTTAAGCTAATTTTGTACTATATATGTAAACATTTTAACATTAGCCAACTACGTGCAAGAAATGTATTTTAAGCTAATTTTGTACTATATAACCTAACATTTGAACATTAGCCAACTACGTGCAAGAAATGTATTTTAAGCTAATTTC
>NW_013890075.1:0-516 GCF_000517525.1 Limulus polyphemus
ATCCACCAAATCTAGTATAGCCGACATTTCAGGTCATTCACCAAATGTAGTATAGCCAACATTTTAGATCATCCACCAAATGTAGTATAGCCGACATTTCAGGTCATCCATCAAATCTATTATAGCTGACATTTCAGGTCATCCATCAAATCTATTATAGCTGACATTTCAGGTCATCCACCAAATCTAGTTAGTATAGCCGACATTTCAGATCATCCATCAAATCTAGTATAGCCGACATTTCAGATCATCCACCAAATCTAGTATAGCCGGTCGGCTATACTACATTTGATGGATGACCTGAAATGTGGTTTCAGGTCATCCACCAAATCTAGTATAGCCGACATTTCAGATCATCCACCAAATCTAGTATAGCCGACATTTCAAGTCATCCATCAAATATAGTTAGTATAGCCGACATTTCAGATCATCCATCAAATATATTATAGTCGACATTTCAGATCATCCACCAAATCTAGTATAGCCGACATTTCAGATCATCCACCAAATCTAGTA
>NW_013890076.1:0-357 GCF_000517525.1 Limulus polyphemus
TTACTTGTCACATCTAAACACAACAAAATTAAAACATTAAGTAATGGAACTTGATAAATCATAGGTTAGTTGTCACATCTAAACACGACAAAATTAAAACATTAAGTAATGGAACTTGATAAAATCATAGGTTAGTTGTCACATCTAAACACAACAAAATTAAAACATTAAGTAATGGAACTTGATAAATCATAGGTTAGTTGTCACATCTAAACCCGACAAAATTAAAACATTAAGTAATGGAACTTGATAAATCATAGGTTAGTTGTCACATCTAAACACAACAAAATTAAAACATTAAGTAATGGAACTTGATAAATCATAGGTTAGTTGTCACATCTAAACACGACAAAATCT
>NW_013890077.1:0-839 GCF_000517525.1 Limulus polyphemus
AAGTTTTACCTTCCTACTCTTTGTTTTAAGGGAGTTATGGAAGGTTTTGCGTTTTGTACCAGTACGTCGTTCCATTTGGACGGATCGTCTCCAAATTTTGAATGAACGTTCGTTGCATACTTTTTTAGTACAAAACGCAAAACGTTCCATAACTCCTTTAAAACAAACAGTAGGAAGGTAAAACTCTGCATATTACTACGCAACGTTAAAGTATACCTACACACCAAATTTGGGGAAGAATCATCAATTTAGGACCCTCTGGTAACAAGAAATCGAAAACAATCAGTAACCAAAAGCTTCACTGCAGTACACATACGCTTTCAGAAAAGACAATAAAAGAGTAACATAAAACGACCACAAAAGTCGCAAAAATTATAATAGAAGGCTAGAATTTTGCATGAGTACTTCGTTCCATTTGACGGATCTTCTCGAAATTTTTTAAATATGCAACTATGCAACGAACGTTCTTGCGACCACAAAAGTCACAAAAATGACAATAGAAGGTTTTATGTTACTCTTTTATTGGCTTTTCTGAAAGCGTATGTGTACTGCAGTGAAGCTTTTGGTTACTGATTGTTTTTCCTACATACCAAATTTGGTGAAGAATCATCAATTCAGGAACCTCTGGTAACAATAAATCGTACGCAACGTTAAAGTGTAAAAACTCTGCATATTACACCTTCCTACTGTTTGTATTAAAGGAGTTATGGAACGTTTTGCGTTTTGTACCAGTACTTCGTTCCATTTGGACGGATCATCTCCAAATTTTGTATGAACGTTCGTTGCATACTTGCGTATTTACATGCAAAATTCTAGCCTTCAATTTGGACGGATCATCT
>NW_013890078.1:0-274 GCF_000517525.1 Limulus polyphemus
GATATGACTTCAATGGAGCACGTCCCTTATGCTTGGGTCCCCTATTAGCACAACATGTACTGAATGTCCTGCACCATTCTTCCACACCTTGCCTCATACCTATCCAGTAAAATCTCTGTCGTGGGTGACTCAATGTCTTCTTAATTCCAAGATGTTCTCCTGCTAAACTATCATGGGATTGACGCAGCACAACTTCCCGTAACTTTCTCAGTATAACTGCTTGCCAGGTCGTCACTTTTCCATCTGCAGTTTCCCATCTCTGGACAAGAATATC
>NW_013890079.1:0-387 GCF_000517525.1 Limulus polyphemus
TATAACAAGAATATAATTACAACTGTCTTTGAAGTATATAATCAATACATTATTTCACTCTTAACCTTCATATAAACGAAGTGGAATATCATAGTCACGCATCAAAATAACACAACACTTTTAAAATATATATGTATAACAAGAATATAATTACAACTGTCTTTGAAGTATATAATCAATACATTATTTCACTCTTAACCTTCATATAAAGGAAGAGGAATATCATAGTCACACATCAAAATAACACAACACTTTTAAATATATATATATATGACAAGAATATAATTACAACTGTCTTTGAAGTATATAATCAATACATTATTTCACTCTTAACCTTCATATAAAGGAAGAGGAATATCATAGTCACACATCAAAATAACACAGCAC
>NW_013890080.1:0-274 GCF_000517525.1 Limulus polyphemus
AATCCTTTTCTGTATTTCGTGTTCCTTAAGATGTCACGTTGACTGTTTCTGGTTGTACAATCCTTTTCTGTAATTGATGTGTCTTAAGATGTCACGTTGATTGTTTCTGGTTGTACCATCCTTTTTTGTATTTGGTGTTCCTTAAGATGTCACGTTGATTGTTTCTGGTTGTACAATCCTTTTCTGTATTTCATGTTCCTTAAGATGTCACGTTGACTGTTTCTGGTTGTACCATCCTTTTCTGTATTTGGTGTTCCTTAAGATGTCACGTTGA
>NW_013890081.1:0-315 GCF_000517525.1 Limulus polyphemus
CCTAAAAACTCCGTTATGAAAGTCGAAAAAATCGAGTGGAAGAAAACTAAAAACACGTTTTCAAAGTCAGCAAAATTTAGTGGAAAACTGACTAAAACGAGCCATATCAATGTCAAGAAAATCTAGTGGAAGGAAAACTAAAAGACCTTTATAACAGTCGACAAAATATAGTTTAAGAAGGATTAAAAATACCATTATGAAAGACATTAAAATATAGCGTAAGAAACACTAAAAATACCTCTATCAAAGTCGAAAATATCTAGTCTAAGAAGGTCTAAAAAGTCCTTCTTGAAAGTCGACAAAATCGAGTGGAAG
>NW_013890082.1:0-269 GCF_000517525.1 Limulus polyphemus
AAACACCTATAGCTGCAAGTTCTATTAAAATGTGTGTTTAGAACAGAGCTTGTGGTCGGACATGATTAAGAAGAACATTATTAAACAGCTATAGCTACAAGTTCTGTTAAAATGTGTGTTTAGAACAGAGCTTGTGGTCGGACATGATTAAGAAGAACATTATTAAACAGCTATAGCTACAAGTTCTAGTTAAAATGTGTATTTAAAACAGAGCTTGTGGTCGGACATGATTAAGAAGAACATTATTAAAAAGCTTAGTTACAAGTTCT
>NW_013890083.1:0-274 GCF_000517525.1 Limulus polyphemus
TTACACATTTAGTAACTAGAGATACACCTATGTGTTCAAAGAGTAGTTGTGCCAAGTAAGGCTAAAGATGAGTATGGTGATTATAAATTCTATAACAAGAATTTCACCTAGGTATTCGTGGAGTTGTTGTAAAAAATAACGCTAAAGATGAGTATGATGGCTACAAATTAGGTAACTAGAGTTACACCTAGGTGTTCGTGGAGTTGTTGTATCAAATAACGCTAAAGAGGAGTATGAGGGCTACACACTCGGTAACTAGAGTTATATCTAAGTG
>NW_013890084.1:0-274 GCF_000517525.1 Limulus polyphemus
CTTCAAACAAACAAACCAATAATGTAGTCTGTATTGTCTGCTCTCTGACTATATGACCATAATACCTACACTTTCGTTGTTTTAATGTATTAAGTAACGTTCTGATAGCTTTTAACCTTCTAAGTACCTCTTCATTGGTGACTTTGTAGGAGGCCCGGCATGGCCAGGTGGTTAGGGCACTCGACTCGCAATCTGTGGGTCGCGAGTTCGAATCCCCGTTCCACCAAACATGCTCGCTCTTTCAGCCGTGGGGGCGTTATAATGTGGCAGTCAA
>NW_013890085.1:0-274 GCF_000517525.1 Limulus polyphemus
TGTCTTACATCAAGGGCATCTTTGTATTGAAATATGAAGAAAAACAATTTTTTTCAAAATTTGGCAAAAAACATGGGCTATAGCCTTTGGTTTTTGGTGAAAATATGAGTTTTTTGGAAAATGGATAAAAGTGTTTTTTTGACGGAAAATCAATAGAAAAATATCCGATAGTGCTTATTTCGTCGGAAAACTCAAAATTGAGACATTATAACACTGACGAAAAACATTATGTCACTGTAAATGCTAAAAAAAATAATTTTCGCAAATTCAGACA
>NW_013890086.1:0-274 GCF_000517525.1 Limulus polyphemus
ATTGTGGTATTCTCTGGTGTTGGATGAGTCTAGTGATCTCTCGAGTACGTCACAACTTCTAGTGTGTATTCGTGGTGTTAATTTGCACTTTCAGATCACAGAAAAGTTGGCATCCGTTTGCAACATGCACGGTACAACAACTGGAGAAAACATTTTCATGGAAGTGCAGAAAACTTTGCAAGGCTATAACCTTCAGTGGAATCAGCTTCAATGTGTTACAGCTGATGGAGGAAAAACATGGCTGGACTGAAGAAGGGTCTGGTGGGGCAGATAA
>NW_013890087.1:0-274 GCF_000517525.1 Limulus polyphemus
CCCCTCACAGTTAAACTGCCAATCACTCAGTCTAGAACTGTTTAATTATTTCTCATTTAACACGCTTTTTAACTTCCTTTCTCTATCTGCACGCTTTTTTATAACACGCGACAGAAAAATCTAGAAATATCTAGCCTTTTGGTGACAACAGTATTACACAGAACGAGAAAAACTAAGAAGCTTCAAGTAAGATGACCTAGTACAACAGTTAAGCTGCATACACAACGTATGACTCGTACAGAGTTACGTAATTAAACTTGTCATAACTAGCGTT
>NW_013890088.1:0-273 GCF_000517525.1 Limulus polyphemus
CTGGTAACAGTGAGATAATCCGGTTTGTCACTGTAAACTTCGAACATCAAACTTGAACTGGTAACAGTGAGGTAATCCAGTTTGTCACTGTAAACTTCGAACATCAAACTTGAATTGGTAACAGTGAGGTAATCCGGTTTGTTACTGTAAACTTCGAACATCAAACTTGAATTGGTAACAGTGAGGTAATCCGGTTTGTTACTGTAAACTTCGAACATCAAACTTGAACTGGTATAGTGAGGTAATCCGGTTTGTCACTGTAAACTTCGAACA
>NW_013890089.1:0-1287 GCF_000517525.1 Limulus polyphemus
ATTAAGGGTAATTAACAACAGTATACGGGAAGAAAAGTGATTAATAATAAACCATTAGTATAATTAACAACAGTAAACTTGAAGAAAAGTGAGTAATAACAAACCATTAAGTGTAATAAACAACAGTAAACGAGAAGAAAAGTGAGTAATAACAAATCATTAGTGTAATTAATAACAGTAAACGAGAAGAAAAGTGAGTAATAACAAATCATTAGTGTAATTAATAACAGTAAACGAGAAGCAAAGTGATTAATAATAAACCATTAGTACGTTTACTGTTGTTAATTAAGAAGAAAAGTGAGTAAATAATGATTTGTTAGTTAATTATATTTGTTATTACTCACTTTTCTTCCCGTTTTCTGTTACACTTAATGGAATTAACAACAGTAATTTTCTTCTCGGTGAGTAGTAACGAACATTAAGCGTAATTAACAACAGTAAAAGGGAAGAAAAGTGAGTAATAACAAACCATTAAGTGTAATTAAAAACAGTAAACGAGAAGAAAAGTGAGTAATAACAAACCATTAGTATAATTAACAACAGTAAACGGGAAGAAAAGCGAGTAATAACAAACCATTAAGTATAATTAACAACAGTAAACGGGAAGAAAAGTAAGTAATAACAAACCATTAAGTGTAATTCACAACAGTAAATGGGAAGAAAAGTGAATAATAAATTACACTTAATGGTTTGTAACAACAGAAAACGAGAAGAAAAGTGAGTGTTATTAAACCATTAGTGTAATTAACAACAGTAAACGAGAAGAAAAGTGAGTAATAAACACTAATGGTTTGAATTAACAACAGTTTATTACTCACTTTTCTTCCCGTTTAATGGTTTGAAGTGTAATTAACAACAGTAAATTACTCACTTTTCTTCTCGCTTAATGGTTTGTTACTGTTGTTAATTACATTTTATTCTCGTTTAGTGAGTAATAACAAACATTAGTATAATTAACAACAGTAAACTTGAAGAAAAGTGAGTAATAACGAACCATTTTTTCTTCTCGTTTTCTGTTGTTAATTACACTTTTGAGTAATAAAAAACCATTAAGTGTAATTAACAACAGTAAACGAGAAGAAAAGTGAGTAATAACAAACCATTAGTATAATTAACAACAGAAAACGGGAAGAAAAGTGATTAATAACAAACCATTAAATGTAATTAACAACCTGTAAACGGGAAGAAAAGTGAGTAATAACAAACCATTAAGTGTAATTAACAACAGAAAACGGAAAGAAAAGTAGAGTAATAACAAACCATTAAGTATAATTAACAACAGTAAAC
>NW_013890090.1:0-536 GCF_000517525.1 Limulus polyphemus
CTCCATCTATGACGTGAATCTACTCCATCTATGACGTGAGATTATCTATGATGTGAGGCTACTCCATCTATGACGTGAGACTATCTATGATGTGAGACTACTCCATCTATGACGTGAGACTATCTATGATGTGAGACTACTCCATCTATGATGTGAGGCTACTCCTCTCACGTCATAGATGTCATAGATGGAGTAGTCTCACGTCATAGATGGAGTAGTCTCACGTCATAGATAGGTGAGACTACTCCATCTATGACGTGAGACTACTCCATCTATGACGTGAGGCTACTCCATCTATGACGTGAGGCTACTCCATCTATGACGTGAGACTACTCCATCTATGACGTGAGACTATCTATGATGTGAGGCTATTCCATCTATGACGTGAGACTATTCCATCTATGACGTGAGACTATTCCATCTATGACGTGAGACTACTCCATCTATGACGTGAGACTACTCCATCTATGACGTGAGGCTACTCCATCTATGACGTGAGACTACTCCATCTATGACGTGAGCTACTCCATCTATGA
>NW_013890091.1:0-437 GCF_000517525.1 Limulus polyphemus
TTTATGAGATATGACAGAATTTACCAATAATAATCATTAATACAAGGAAGAACAATAAACAGAAATATTACTAGTAACATATATATCTCACCTCAACTCAATTCTTCTGCATATTAGTGATATCATCACTCTAACAATAATGCCAAAACTTTATATGCTGTAATCTAGAACAAATAGTTTATTTGTGGTTTCATACTTACATGTGTCGCGCAACCTAGTGTTTATGTTACAAGCAAACGGTAGGAACATTATTTTACTTTTCTCTATAAATATGCAAAAAACAGTCTAAGTTAGAAGAATGAAGGCTATAGTAATCTGAGCCCACATTGTCAATTCTAATATTTTAAAAGTATTTTCAAAGTATCTTTTTTTTATTATATCACGAAGGCAAACAGAAGTTTGAAATGTCCTTCTGGATCACCTACCGTCCATCCTCC
>NW_013890092.1:0-274 GCF_000517525.1 Limulus polyphemus
GGGCATGAATATCGTGTTAGTGCATAAAAATTTACAGGTTAGTATCCCTGCATAAAAGACATGAATATCGTGTTAGTGCATAAAATATACACGTTGGTATCGCTTGATAAAGGGGATGAATGCCGTGTTAATGCATACAAATATACAGGTTAGTATCGCTTGATAACGGGCATGGATATCGTGTTAATGCATAAAAATATACAGGCTAGTATCCTTTGATAAAGGGCATGAATATCGTGTTAATGCATAAAAATATACAGGCTAGTATCCTTTG
>NW_013890093.1:0-273 GCF_000517525.1 Limulus polyphemus
TATCAAAATTTAACTATAGTCTCTCACACAATCCACTCTCATACGATTAACTAAAAATATCAAACTTTAACTATAGTCTCTCACACAATCCACTCTCATACGATTAACTAAAAATATCAAACTTTAACTATAGTCTCTCACACAATCCACTCTCATACGATTAACTAAAAATATCAAACTTTAACTATAGTCTCTCACACAATCCACTCTCATACGATTAACTAAAATATCAAACTTTAACTATAGTCTCTCACACAATCCACTCTCATACGA
>NW_013890094.1:0-251 GCF_000517525.1 Limulus polyphemus
TTTTTAGTTTTCAGTTATGAACGTCGACAAAATCTAGTAGAAGTCTCTTTAGGCCTTCATAGACTGGATGTTTTCGACTTTGATAACGGTTATTTGAGCCTTTCTTATACTATATTTAATAACTTCTATAATGGTCTTTTTAATCCTTTTTAAACTAGATTTTGTCGATATTGATAACGATATTTTTAGTCCTGACTTCGCAAGATTTTGTAAAATTTAATAACGGTCTTTTTTGTCCTTCTTCCACGATA
>NW_013890095.1:0-273 GCF_000517525.1 Limulus polyphemus
GGTATGATTAGTAATATCTCATTAGTGTGCTGTATAAATCTAGTATGATTAGTAATGTCTCATTAATGTGTTGTATAAATCTGGTATGATTAGTAATGCTTTATTAATGTGTTGTATAAATCTGGTATGATTAGTAATGCTTCATTAATGTGTTGTATAAATCTGGTATGATTAGTAATGCTTCATTAATGTGTTGTATAAATCTAGTATGATTAGTAATGCCTCATTAATGTGCTGTATAAATCTGGTATGATTAGTAACGTCTCATTAATG
>NW_013890096.1:0-588 GCF_000517525.1 Limulus polyphemus
ACAACAGCATGTCATGGTACAATACATCTTAAAGTCATAAAGACCCCGTGTATTCACTTGTTATATAAAATACAGTTATAATAACAACAGCATGCCAAACTTCAATACATCATAAGGTCATAAAGCCCTGTGTATTCACTTGTTATATAAAATACAGTTATAATTAGAATAGCATGTCATTGTACAATACATCATAAGGTCATGAAGACCCCGTGTATTCACTTGTTATATAAAATACAGTTATAATTGCAACAGCATGCCAAAGTACAATACACGCATGATGTTTTAATTATTACAGTAATTTGTATAACAAGTGAATACACGGGGTCTTCATGACCTTATGATATATTGTACAATGATATGCTGTTGTAATTATAACTGTATATTATATAACAAGTGAATACACGGAGTCTTTATTACCTTATTGTTCACTTGTTATAAAAAATACTGTTATAATTACAACAGCATGTCATAGTACATTACACCATAAGGTCATAAAGACCCCGTATATTCACTTGTTACATAAAATACAGTTCTATTACAACTGCATGCCAAACTTCAATACAACCTTTAGGTCATAAGAACCTC
>NW_013890097.1:0-274 GCF_000517525.1 Limulus polyphemus
CATATATAACTATGATTTACATCCGTTACAGTTGTACACTGTTGAACACATATTACCATGGTTTTCATCCGTTACAGTTGTACACTGTTGAATATATATAACTATGATTTACATCCGTGACAGTTGTACAATGTTGAACATATATAACTATGATTTACATCCGTGGGAGTTGTACACTGTTGAACCTCTATAACCATGGTTTTCATTCGTAACAGTTGTACACTGTTGAACATATATAACTATGGTTTTCATCCGTGACAGTTGTACACTGTTG
>NW_013890098.1:0-274 GCF_000517525.1 Limulus polyphemus
GACAGGACACAGTATTTATAAATCCTGTGTCTTCTTATTGATAGAACACAGTATTGTTAAATCTTGTGTCTTCTTATTGACAGGACACATTTTTGTTAAATCTCGTGTTTTTTTACTGACAGTTTACAGTATCGTTAAATCTTGTTTCTTCTTATTGACAGTACACAGTATTGTTAAATGTTGTGTCTTCTTATTGACAGTGCACATTATTGTTAAATCTTGTGTTTTTTTACTGACAGTACACATTATCGTTGAATATTGTGTCTTCTTATTG
>NW_013890099.1:0-274 GCF_000517525.1 Limulus polyphemus
AGCATTGCCCACCAAGGAAGAAAAACATAGTCCCAGGTGGGATGCCATGGTAAGGATCAAAGCTTAGTAGCATATTCTACTGAAAGTTGCAAATGACGGAGGTGAAGAGAAGGTTCGTGGGACTCAGTGTACAAACTCTGGACTGGAGAAGTGCGAAAAGCACCGGTGCAGAGCCGAAGCCCCAGATGGTGAATGGGGTCCAGCATCTTCAGGGCCGAGGTCCTGGCGGAACCATAGACCAAAGACCCATAGTCCTGTTTGGATCGAATTAAAG
>NW_013890100.1:0-273 GCF_000517525.1 Limulus polyphemus
GAGAATGGTAGTCGGTATGTTGTTCTACTATTAGGATGAAAGACACCAAGTTCTGATACTGTCAATCATAGAATGGTAGTCCATACGTTGTTCTACTATTAGGATGAAAGACACCAAGTTCTGATACTGTCAATCATGGAATGGTAGTCTGTAGGCTGTTCTACTATTAGGATGAAAGACACCAAGTTCTGATACTGTCAACCATAGAATGGTAGTCTGTACGTTGTTCTACTATTAGGATGAAAGACACCAAGTTCTGATACTGTCAACCAG
>NW_013890101.1:0-273 GCF_000517525.1 Limulus polyphemus
CGGGAGAAAAATGGTTGTTTGTTCATTTTGCGTTCTATTTTTTCACCCCCTTACGATGTCTAAAGAAAAGAGACTGTGATACACAGCTAAATTTAAATTAAGTGTGATTAATCATGCAAAAGAGCATAGAAACAGAGTTGCCGAAAGATATTTTGGTCCTCCACCAACAGAAAAAATGATTCATTGCTGGCGCGAACAAGAAGAAGAAATGAAAATGATTAAAAGTGATAAACGCAATTTCTGAGAAAAAAATAAAACAGAATGGCAAGATCT
>NW_013890102.1:0-384 GCF_000517525.1 Limulus polyphemus
ACAGTGACAGGTGAAAACTCCATGTTGATGACTCTACTAATAAATTATGAGCGTGGTTAGTAAAAGACAAAGTGACACGCGAAAACTCCACGTTGATGACTCTACTAACAAACTATGAGCGTGGTTAGTAAAAGACAAAGTGACACGTGAAAACTCCACGTTGATGACTCTACTAATAAATTATGAATGTGGTTAGTAAAGGACAGTGAAGGTGAAGACTCCATGTTGATGACTCTACTAATAAATTATGAGCGTGGTTAGTAAAAGACAGTGACAGGTGAAGACTCCATGTTGATGACTCTACTAATAAATTATGAGCGTGGTTAGTAAAAGACAGTGACAGGTGAAGACTCCATGTTGATGACTCTACTAATAAATTATGAG
>NW_013890103.1:0-392 GCF_000517525.1 Limulus polyphemus
GGGTCTTTTTAGTACTCCTTCCACTATATTTTGTCGACTGTTATAACGGTCTTTTATTCCTCCTTTCACAATATTTTATTGACATTGATAAGGGTCCTTTTAGTTCTTTTTCCGTTATTCTTTTAGTCCTCCTTCCACTAGATTTTGTTGACCTTGATAAGGGTCCGTTAGTAAGTTTTCCACCAGATTTTGTTGACTTTGAAAACGGGTTTTTAGTTTTTCTTCTACTAGATTTTGTCGACATTCATAACTGTCTTTTTAGGTCTTCATAGACTAGATTTTTTCGACTTTGATAACGGTCTTTTAAGTTTTTTTACACTACATTTTAATAACTTTTATAATGGTCTTTTTAGTCCTTCTTAAACTTGATTTTTTCGACTTGGATAACGGTA
>NW_013890104.1:0-496 GCF_000517525.1 Limulus polyphemus
CAACCAGCAACTCTCTATTTATAGTAAAAAGACCTATCAGCCACAATACATCTATAATAAAAGACCTACCTGTCACTATCCATATATAATAAAAGAACTACCAGTAACTATCCATCTATAATAAAAGACCTACCAGCCACGATTCATCTGTAATAAAACGACCTACCAGCACTATCCATCTATAATAAAAGACCTACCAGCCACTGTCTATCTATAGTAAAAATACCAGCCTCTCTCTATCTATAGTAAAAGACCTATCAGCCACTATCCATTAATAATAAAACACCTACCAGTCACTATCCATCTATAATAAAAGACCTACCAGCCACTATCCATCTATAATAAAAGACCTACCAGATAAAATCCATCTGTAATAAAAGACCTAAAACCACAATCCATCTGTAAAAAAACACTTACCAGCCCATCTCTATCTATAGTAAAAGACCTATCAGCCACTATACATTAATAATAAACACCTACCAGTCACTATCCATCT
>NW_013890105.1:0-274 GCF_000517525.1 Limulus polyphemus
ACATTTAGAGAAATTGGCCACTGTTATAGGTACTACTTGACGACCCGCTACAAGTGACCTTCCAGTTCAGTTACTCACTATCTACACACACATTATTCCTCCGTCACGTTGTAACATTCTTTTATATACTAGACTACCCTATATATAGTAAATACTAGAGCATTCGCCAAGGTACAGGATAGTTCTAGAAAATAGGTGGCGCCACACCAGTCACGTGACCTCGATGACGCAACAATATATACAAACATTGTTTCATCCGCCCATTTACGGTTTT
>NW_013890106.1:0-273 GCF_000517525.1 Limulus polyphemus
TCTTGTGTCTTCTTATTGACAGTACACAGTATCGTAAAATCTTGTGTCTTCTTATTGACAGGACACATTATTGTTAAATCTCGTGTTATTTTACTGACAGTACACATTATCGTTGAATATTGTGTCTTCTTATTGACAGTACACAGTATCGTTAAATCTTGTGTCTTCTTATTGACAGGACACAGTATCGTTAAATACTTGTGTCTTCTTATTGACAGTGCACAGTATCGTTAAATCTTGTGTCTTCTTATTGACAGTACACAGTATATTAAA
>NW_013890107.1:0-274 GCF_000517525.1 Limulus polyphemus
AGTACACAGTATCGTTAAATCTTGTGTCTTCTTATTGACAGTACACAGTATCGTTAAATCTTGTGTCTTCTTATTGACGTTACACAGTATCGTTAAATCTTGTGTCTTTTTATTGATAGTACACAGTATAGTTAAATCTTGTGTGTTCTTATTGATAGTACACAGTATTGCTAAATCGTGTGTTTTTTATTAACAGTGCACAGTTTTGTTAAATTTTGTGTCTTCTTATTGTAAGTACACAGTATCGTTGAATCTTGTGTCTTCTTATTGACAA
>NW_013890108.1:0-320 GCF_000517525.1 Limulus polyphemus
AAGTCTTGAACCGAGAGCATCTTTGTATTGAAATATGAGGAAAAACCATTTTTTTCCCAAATTTGGAGAGAAACATGGGCTATAGCCTTGGCTTTTCAGTGAAAATATGAATTTTTTTGGAAAATGGAAAAAGTGCATTTTTGATTCACAATTAATAGAAAAATATCAGATAGTGCTTAATACGTCGGAAAACTCACAATTCAGACACTATAGCATTAACTAAAAATATTATATACCGTGAAAACCTGAAAAAAATTGAAATTTGCCTAACCCAGAGTAAAAACAATCGAAATGTTAGAGTTTATTTTATAAGAAGACGT
>NW_013890109.1:0-434 GCF_000517525.1 Limulus polyphemus
TATTTATATTAGACGGGAATGTGACAGAGTACTGCTATGGCGGGAAGTCAGAAAGTACTTTTATATATAAAATATTTATATTAGACGGGAATGTGACAGAGTACTGCTATGGCGGGAAGTCAGAATGTACGTTTGTATATAAAATATTTATATTAAACAGGAATGTGACAGAGTACTGCTATGGCGGGAAGTCAGAATGTACTTTTGTGTATAAAATATTTATATTAGACGGAATGTGACAGAGTACTGCTATGGCGGGAAGTCAGAATGTACCTTTTGTGTATAAAATATTTATATTAGACGAGAATGTGACAGAGTACTGCTATGGCGGGAAGTCAGAATGTACTTTTGTGTATAAAATATTTATATTAGACGGGAATGTGACAGAGTACTGCTATGGCGGGGAAGTCAGAATGTACTTTTGTATATAAAAA
>NW_013890110.1:0-330 GCF_000517525.1 Limulus polyphemus
AATACTAGTGATTACCCTTTATTTACCATTAATAAATGGTTCTGAGGTGAGCACTAGTGATTACCCTTTATTTACCATTAATAAATGGTTCCAAGGAGAGTACTAGTGATTACCCTTTATTTACCATTAATAAGTGGTTCTGAGGTGAATACTAGTGATTACCCTTTATTTACCATTAATAAATGGTTCCGAGGAGAGCACTAGTGATTACCCTTTATTTACCATTAATAAATGGTTCCAGAGTGAGCACTAGTGATTACCCTTTATTTACCACTAATAAATGGTTCCGAGGAGAGTACTAGTGATTACCCTTTTATTTACCATTAATAA
>NW_013890111.1:0-273 GCF_000517525.1 Limulus polyphemus
TATGAATAAGAATCACCACAAGGATTGTATTTATAATAAATAAAACGTGAACTGTATGATTAAAGAATCACCACAAGGATTGTATTTATAATAAATAAAACGTGAACTGTATGATTAAAGAATCACCACAAGGATTGTATTTATAATAAATAAAACGTGAACTGTATGATTATAGAATCACCACAAGGATTGTATTTATAATAAATAAAGTTTGAACTGTATGATTAAGAATCACCACAAGGATTGTATTTATAATAAATAAAATGTGAAATG
>NW_013890112.1:0-274 GCF_000517525.1 Limulus polyphemus
GTAAGTAGTCACATTTTACTTCTGTAAATAGTTACATTTTACTTCTGTAAGTAATCACACTTTACTCGTTTAAGTAGTCACATTTTACTTCTGTAAGTAGTTACATTTTACTTCTGTAAGTAGTCACATTTACTTCTGTAAGTAGTCACATCTTACTCATGTAAGTAGTCACATTTCACTCTGTAAGTATTCATGTTTTACTTCTGTAAGTAGTCACATTTACTTCTGTAAGTAGTCATATTTTACTTGTGTAAGTAGTCACATTTTTACTTCT
>NW_013890113.1:0-275 GCF_000517525.1 Limulus polyphemus
GCATGCAAAAGATTGTGTGGCAAAGAGACCTATATGTACTGTAATATTGCTTGATTTAATGACTCAGAGTAATTTATTTGTTAAATAAAAGCAGTTAATTTACTCAGACATTGACTTATGAATTATAGCAGTTCCATAGCATGCAAAAGATGTTTGACAAAGAGACCTATATGTACTGTAATATTGCTTGATTTAATGACTCAGAGTAATTTATTTGTTAAATAAAAGCAGTTAATTTACTCAGACGTTGACTTATGAATTATAGCAGTTCCATA
>NW_013890114.1:0-275 GCF_000517525.1 Limulus polyphemus
CTGTTTGGATATGGTACATAGAAGAGATCCGTGGAAGACCATGGTCACCAACGTCCTATTTGGATATGGTACATAGAAGAGATCTATGGAAGACCATGGTCACCAACGTCCTATTTGGATATGGTACATAGAAGAGATCCGTGGAAGGCCATGGTCACTAACGTTCTATTTGGATATGGTACATAGAAGAGATCTGTGGAAGACCATGGTCACCAACGTCCTGTTTGGATATGGTACATAGAAGAGATCCGTGGAAGACCATGGTCACCAACGTT
>NW_013890115.1:0-269 GCF_000517525.1 Limulus polyphemus
GAAGCAAGCACACCCCTCTACCATGCAGGATGCAATGGCCAGAGCTCTCGAATTTGAATCCTACGTTAGGTCCAGCACATAGGTACCAAGGTTGGTACAGTCATCTGGATTTAAGGCCAGAAAAGGTCAGCTTTCAGAGAAGTTTGAGGGACTTTGCTGTCACTGTAACGAACCTGGGCACAAGAGAGCTCAATGCTGGAAACTTCGACACAGGGGAGGTGTCACAGCAGGAAAGGCTGGTATCCAGAAAAGTTGTTGAACTGTGGGAA
>NW_013890116.1:0-273 GCF_000517525.1 Limulus polyphemus
CTGTTTTGTAGCGCTTGGGTTATGTATGGCCCTTGAAACATCTGCTGCATGCTAATCTATCTCTGCACTGTTTCGAGCAGAATAATTAGGCATCGGCAGTATCGCATCTGATTTAAGGTATTCCAATCAGTTTTTGAGTAAATGTAAACTGTGGAAAGTGAAGTCGGGTTGTTATTGCACGGGTTAGTATTTAAATGAAAGGATATGGGATCGTGATTGCTGCCCATGTCTTCGTTGACATGAAAATTATGTGTATATTTTATAAATGTGCAC
>NW_013890117.1:0-724 GCF_000517525.1 Limulus polyphemus
TTAAAATGTTGTGTCTTCTTATTGACAGGACACATTATTGTTAAATCTTGTGTTTTCTTACTGACAGTACACATTATCGTTGAATATTGTGACTTCTTATTGACAGTACAGAGTATCGTTAAATCTTGTGTCTTCTTATTGACAGTACAGAGTATCGTTAAATCTTGAGCTTTTTTGACAGTACACAGTATCGTTAAATCTTGTGTCTTCTTATTGACAGGACACATTATTCTTAAATATTGTGTTTTCTTACTGACAGTACACTATTATCGCTGTCAATAAGAAGACACAAGATTTAAAATAATGTGTCCTGTCAATAAGAAGACACAAGATTTAACGATACTGTGTACTGTCAGTAAGAAAACACAAGATTTAACAATAATGTGTACTGTCAATAAGAAGACACAAGATTTAACGATAATGTGTACTGTCAATAAGAAAACACAAGATTTAACGATACTGTGTTCTGTCAATAAGAAGACACAAGATTTAACGATACTGTGTATGTACTGTCAATAAGAAGACACAAGATTTAACAATAATGTGTCCTGTCAATAAAAAGTCATAAGATTTAACAATATTGTGTACTGTCAATAAGAAGACACAATATTTAACGATAATGTGTACTGTCAGTAAGAAAATACAAGATTTAACAATAATGTGTACTGTCAATAAGAAGACACAAGATTGAACGATAGTAGTTAAACCTTGTGTGTTCTTATTG
>NW_013890118.1:0-270 GCF_000517525.1 Limulus polyphemus
CATTAAAGAACCCAGAGGGACAACTAGCACGTTGGATCGGAAAGATAGACCAATATAATTATAATATTGAATATAGAGAAGGAAAATACCATGGTAATGCTGATGGACTGAGCCGAAGACCCTGCAAGAATGACTGCAGACATTGCTGCAAAAGAGAGGATGAACTATCCAGGTGGCATCAAGCTGAAGTCAAGCCGATTGAAAGAGTTGATGATGGTGAAGTGGAACCAAATATAGACATGAAAGCAGAACAGGAGAAAGACCAAGATT
>NW_013890119.1:0-704 GCF_000517525.1 Limulus polyphemus
TCCTAAATCCTCTCCTAATGCTCTTGACATCAAGGCCTCTCTATGAAGGAAGCAATGAGTTACAATAACATTCTCGTTTTGTTCCTTTATAAAAGATATAAGACTCTTGTTGCAGCCTAACATAGAAGGAGCTCCATCTGTGCAAATGCCTACACACGATTTCCACGATAACTGCCATTTATCAAGGTAGTTATTCAGGATGTTAAAAACGTCCTCACCTTTTGTAGTCAGACTTAATTCTTTGCAAAAAAGAAACTGATTTGTTATTTGATTTGACACTTAAGAGTGAATGATCTTCTTTGCTAGATGGTCGTTGCATAGGGCTATAATTTTTGATACTGGAAATATAGCCAATTTTTAGTATGACCTTGACCTTTGACTTATTGTTGCTAAGACTTAATATTTTAGTTTCTCTTATTTACTACTTAAAGTTTTCCAGGAACTCTTTTCCGATTCTTCATGTAGTTGTTACGTCTCTGTGTTCGTTTGTTAATTTTCCGTAGAAATTCTTTCCGAGAAACTTCCTGGAGTTTATTACCACATACATTTTTCTTAATATCAGAAGACATTTTCAAAATACGCCTGTTAACAGTATCATTGGACAGAGGTATCTTGCTTATTTTCATAGCTGCTTCATTTCCTAACATCGTACTGACAATCTTTTGGCAAGCAGGCAAAATAAGTGACTCACCCAAAGTATGAGC
>NW_013890120.1:0-272 GCF_000517525.1 Limulus polyphemus
AGAAAGCCACGGGAATTCGATGGAAAGGCACAGTGGGAAGCATATAGAGCACAATTTGAGCTCCTGGCAGAAATGAATGGATGGATAGAGGAGCAGAAAGCAGTGTACCTGGCAACTAGCCTGAATGGGCAACCACTGGAAATACTTGGACAGTTGTCAGCAGACGACAGGCACTGGACAATGGAGCACTGGTAGTTGCTCTAGAGCTCAGGTATGGAACTCAAAATCAGTCTGAAATCTACAGGGCAATGTTTATGACGAGAGTCCATGCT
>NW_013890121.1:0-273 GCF_000517525.1 Limulus polyphemus
ACCTATGTTGGATTGGACAGCTATCTTGTTTCTAAGTGAATAAACATTGATTATGTCACCTATGTTGGATTGGACAGCTATCTTGTTTCTAAGTGAATAAACATGGATTTGGTCACCTATGTTGGATTGGACAGCTTTATTGTTTCTAAGTGAATAAACATTAATTTTGTCACCTATGTTGGATTTGACAGCTACCTTGTTTCTAAGTGAATAAACATTGATTTTGTCGCCTATGTTGGATTGGATAGCTATCTTGTTTCTAAGTGAATAAAT
>NW_013890122.1:0-273 GCF_000517525.1 Limulus polyphemus
AAGAGTGATTTTAAAATGGTCATTTAAATGTGGTTGTAGAGGAACCTCTTTCGTCCACCTTGTTTTGCGATGTGGTTGCAGCGAAATTGATTGTGTTCGATCAGTTTACTTTAATAACACAGATCTGCGATGGTTTTATTGTCTTGACATTTTTACGTGTTCTACAATAATTCCTGTACGCTGAATCTGAAAATGATATCCATTTTTCTCCATCACTTACAGATTTTTCACAAAACGCCATATGTACTTTTGCATAAGTGAATCATTTTCATT
>NW_013890123.1:0-274 GCF_000517525.1 Limulus polyphemus
GTTGACAGGAATATTGTGTTTAATGGCTAGTTTTGTCCAAGTGTGGATAATTCTTGAGCTGGTTTCAGGAACAAAAAGGTAAACTGCAGTGTAATGTACTGTTGTAGGGTTTGTTAGTGTCAATTTTGTTCGTGAGTTGAGTTTTATTGTGGGGAATGTTGGAGAGTTTTCTCAACTATAGCTGGTGTGAATAAAGGAATGCTTTAAGTGGTTAATTTCTTAATTTATGTAGTCCATTGAACAGTCTTATGGCTGTGTTTATGAGGTTTTTAAG
>NW_013890124.1:0-273 GCF_000517525.1 Limulus polyphemus
CAATTGATGTGTTCGAAGGAAAACAAAGTTTGATTATAAACAAGATTATGACAATTATGATATACAACATTGTTTATTGACAAAAAGGGGACATGGATAAACATTTCGGAATTCTATCAGATTCCCATGAACATATGGGAATTTCCATTAAAATGCAAAAAAATTGAATAACCCCTGTGTTTCCTCTATATGCCAACATAGCGAGGAAACAGGACATCAACCTATACTATCAAATTTTTCTATCCTCTGCAAGTCTAATACTGACCTGGAATT
>NW_013890125.1:0-270 GCF_000517525.1 Limulus polyphemus
TTTCCCCTTTAAATCATTCATAACATAATTATTTCCCTTTTAAATCATGCATAACATAATTATTTTCCCTTTAAATCATTTATAGCATAATTATTTCCCCTTTAAATCATACATAACATAATTATTTCCCCTTTAAATCATTCATAACATAATTATTTCCCCTTTAAATCATACATAACATAATTATTTCCCCTTTAAATCATACATAACATAATTATTTCCCCTTTAAATCATTCATAACATAATTATTTCCCTTTAAATCATTACATA
>NW_013890126.1:0-271 GCF_000517525.1 Limulus polyphemus
CCTACTGACAGTACACAGTATCGTTAAATCTTGTGTCTTCTTATTGATAGTACACAGTATCGTTAAATCTTGTGTCTTCTTATTGACAGTACACATTATTGTTAAATCTTGTGTTCTCTTACTGACAGTACACAGTATCGTTAAATCTTGTGTCTTCTTATTGATATACACAGTATCGTTAAATCTTGTGTCTTCTTATTGACAGTACACAGTATCGTTAAATCTTGTGTTCTCTACTGACAGTACACAGTATCGTTAAATCTTGTGTCTT
>NW_013890127.1:0-273 GCF_000517525.1 Limulus polyphemus
GATAAGAGATCTACTGAAGTCAGCTTTGTACCAGGAGACAAGGTATGGTTGTATAATCCCAGGAAGACCAAAGGGAAGTTCCTAAGTTGTCTTCTCCATGGAAAGGCCCATATGACATAGTGGATCGTCTATCAGACGTGACTTTCCGGATAAAATGTGGTCGGCGAGGTAAGCCAAAAGTGGTGCATGCCAACAGGCTTTGGCGTTATCACGGTCCAGGACATTTCAATTGGGACGAACTGCAGACAAAGAGAGACTGACGATTGAGTCGAG
>NW_013890128.1:0-273 GCF_000517525.1 Limulus polyphemus
CTGTTATCTATATAAATATAACAGTTCTGTATGTTGTATGTCATCGAAATAAATGTAAAAAAACCGTCAGTTGTATGTATCTATATAAATATAATAATACCGTCTGTTGTATGTCATCCTCATAAATATACTAAAACCGTCTGTTGTATGTCATCTATATAAATATAATAGTACTGTATGTTGTGTGTTTTCTATATAAATATAATAGTATTGTCTGTTGTATGTTATCTATATAAACATAACTGTTCTGTCTGTTATATGATATCTATGTCA
>NW_013890129.1:0-266 GCF_000517525.1 Limulus polyphemus
GTCCACTACTGTTGCTGAGGCAAGAGGCGTATTGTATTCTGTAGTGTGTTCACTAGTGTAGCTAAGGCAAGAGGCGTATTGTATTCTGTAGTGTGTTCACTACTGTAGCTAAGGCAAGAGACGCATTGTATTCTTTAGTGTGTCCACTACTGTAGCTAAGGCAAGAGGCGCATTTTATTCTGTAGTGTGTTTACTACTGTAGCTAAGGCAAGAGACGTATTGTTGTCTGTAGTATGTTCACTAGTGTAGCTAAAGCAAGAGACGTA
>NW_013890130.1:0-310 GCF_000517525.1 Limulus polyphemus
ATGTTTAATATGTTTTAACTGTGTTTAATAATTCTACAGTATGTTTAGTATGTATAAGCTATGTTTAATAATTCTACAGAATGTTTAATATGTATAAGCTGTGGTATTTTGTGTTTAATAATTCTACAGTATGTTTAATATGGAAAAGCTGTGTTTAATAATTCTGCAGTATGCTTAATATGTTTTAACTGTGTTTAATAATTCTACAGATTGTTTAATATGTATAAGCTGTGGTATTTTGTGTTTAATAATTCTACAGTATGTTTAATATGGAAAAGCTGTGTTTAATAATTCTGCAGTATGCTTAATA
>NW_013890131.1:0-735 GCF_000517525.1 Limulus polyphemus
ACTAAGACAGTAATGTTTTGTGTACCACATCAGTAACCAGTATTGTTCAACGTACTGCAACAGTAATGTTATATGTATTACAACAGTAACCAGTATTGTTTAATGTACTAAGACAGTAATGTTGTGTGTACCACAACAGTAAGGAGTATTATTATATGTATTACAACAGTAACCAGTATTGTTCAATGTACTAAGACAGTAATGTTGTGTGTACCACAACAGTAACCAGTATTGTATCTTAGATATTTTTACAGCTCAAGCATGAAGTAAGCAGTTGATGTTAATATCAATTCATCACTACCTAATCCTTATTCAATTAGCCACATGGTTCTATGATAAATAAGGTGTCAGAAACTCTGATTCTGGGAAGTTGTGGTTCTTAAACCGAGTTGTACTATCCAAATAATGATAGTAAAATAATATTGTTCATTACTAAACACGAAGAAAAGTAAAATAATATTGTTCATTACTAAACATGAAGAAAAGTAAAATAATATTGTTCATTACTAAACACGAAGAAAAAGTAAAATAATATTGTTCATTACTAAACACGAAGAAAAGTAAAATAATATTGTTCATTACTAAACACGAAGAAAAGTAAAATAATACTGTTCATTACTAAACCCGAAGAATGTTAAAATAATATTGTTTATTACTAAACACGAAGAAAAGTAAAATAATATTGTTCATTACTAAACACGAAGAAAAGTAAAATAATATTGTTCATTACTAAAC
>NW_013890132.1:0-273 GCF_000517525.1 Limulus polyphemus
AATAAGCTACACCTTTCGCCAAAATAGTAAAATGTACAAACTTCGAAAGGCTGATAGCAAGATATACTTATATAATTTATATAATAAAGTATTTCTTAAAAACCAAATTCCTGAAATCAAGTTGAAAAATAATATTCTTTTTTCACACCAGTTTAATAAGACACAGAGAAGTTACTTTGTTTTCTTGGATTCCGTGGAAAGTAACACATTTTTCAAACCTGTTTAATAAGACATAGAGAAGTTACTTTGTTTTCTTGGATTCCGTGAAAAATA
>NW_013890133.1:0-273 GCF_000517525.1 Limulus polyphemus
GCACAAAGCTACACGATGGGCTACCTTTGTGATGTGCCCACCAGGAGTATCGAAACCTGGATTTTTGCGTTGTAAGTCCGCAGACGTACCGATGAACCACTGGAGGTCTCCTATGGTAACGATTTTATAGAACTAAAATATATTTGATAAATACACTGAAGAAATGTATTGAAGTGTTATATAAAATGTTTGTGATTAAACTTGAAATCATGTTTATATTCTGTCTTATTTGCATATATATATATATATATATATATATATATATATACAGAG
>NW_013890134.1:0-272 GCF_000517525.1 Limulus polyphemus
GATGGCAGCAATACAAAAACAAGAAAAGAAACAAGAAGAACGAGGAAATAAACAATAAAAGAAACAAGAAGAACGAGAAATTAAATAAGAAGAGAAATTACGGCAGTTGTTAGAGGAAAAAGAAAAGAAACAGGAAGAACGAGAAATTAAACAAGAAGAGAGATTACAGCAGTTGTTGGAGGAAAAAGAAAAGAAACAAGAAGAGAAATTACAGCACTTGTTGGAGGAAAAAGAAAAGAAACAAGAAGAGAAATTACAGCAGTTGTTAGAGG
>NW_013890135.1:0-273 GCF_000517525.1 Limulus polyphemus
AACTGTAATATTAATATTATTTTTCTATTATTGGTTGGTAATTCCTGCTTCACCCTGTACTTAAGCTTTTTAAAGAAACACCAAATTACTATAAAAAAGCTAACTTCAAGGGGTAATGATAACATCGTTTACATTAAAATTATAATTTTTTATTACTACTAATTATTAATAATATTTATAAAAGCGGATACTCCGTTTCAAACTATGTCACCTCAGTGAAATTGGTTGACACCATTGTTTTGGTTTTTGAGTCATTATGTAATAAAAAAGAAG
>NW_013890136.1:0-446 GCF_000517525.1 Limulus polyphemus
GATAATATGTACTGTCAGTAAGAAAACAGAAGATTTAAAATAATGTGTCTTGTCAATAAGAAGACACAAGATTTAACGATACTGTGTACTGTCAATTAGAAGACACAAGAATAACGATACTGTGTACTGTCAATAAGAAGACATAAGATTTAACGATACTGTGTACTGTCAATAAGAAGACACAAGATTTAACGATACTGTGTACTGTCACTAAGAAGGCACAATATTCAACGATAATGTGTACTGTCAATAAGAAGACACAAGATTTAACGATACTGTGTACTGTCAATAAGAATCTTGTGTCGAAGACAAGATTTAAAAATAATGTGTACTGTCAATAAGAAGACACAAGATTTAACGATACTCTGTACTGTCAATTAGAAACATAAGATTTAACGATACTGTGTACTGTCAATAAGAAGACACAAGATTTAGCAATAATGTGT
>NW_013890137.1:0-273 GCF_000517525.1 Limulus polyphemus
GTGATAATTATCAACAAGAGAGAAAGATGGTGTTTGTGCTAATTATCAACGACAGAGAAAGGTGGTGTTTGTGCTAATTATCAACGAGAGAGAAAGGTGGTGTTTGTGCTAATTATCAACGACAGAGAAAGGTGGTGTTTGTGCTAATCATCAACAAGAGAGAAAGTTGGTGTTTGTGCTAATTATCAACGAGAGAGAAAGGTGGTGTTTGTGCTAATTATCAACGAGAGAGAAAGGTGGTGTTTGTGCTAATTATCAACGACAGAGAAAGGT
>NW_013890138.1:0-274 GCF_000517525.1 Limulus polyphemus
TCACAAAGCCTGCATCAAGACTCACAGATTTGGAGGATGTACATACAAGTTATTTTTTGTCAACACTTTCCAAAAACAGGACAAGTGAAAATTGTAAGTTGTTTGGAGAATCAACCTTTCTGTATATACATTGTCTGTATAAGTTAAGACAAACACTTCTGAATCCAACTTTGTAGATTGCACCAACCAAAATAAAAACATAATATTACTGTTTTACCAATCAGAAATCACAGACTGACAATTATTGGATGGCACAATTGGTCCAATTCTGATT
>NW_013890139.1:0-402 GCF_000517525.1 Limulus polyphemus
AACGAAGTTACATAATGGGCTATCTATGCCCCTTGCAGGTATCAAAACCCCGTTTTCAGTGTTAAGCCTTCAGACTTACCGTTATGCCATTGTGGGAAGGGGGGGGGGACATGAGCAACAGAATATCAGTAGAATACAGGTCTACAGTGTATTATTAAAACACAATTTGATACAGATGAAGAAAAAAAATCCTGCTTATTTAACTATTATAATTAGATATTATCGTTCACGAGAATAAATACAAGAAACTAAAAATTTTTGTGCACTGATAACTGTGGTCTTAGTGCAAAGCTACAAAATGGGCTATCGGCATTCTGTCCACTTCGGGGAATCGAAACGTGGATTTTAAGTGCGTAAATTTATAAATTTACCAAGAAGTATATATATATATATATATATATA
>NW_013890140.1:0-273 GCF_000517525.1 Limulus polyphemus
CCAACTTATGAAGAGTTGCTTGAGAATATGTCAGAGTTTGTGAAATTGTTATCGGAAAGGATGGATGATATTCACCATCAAGTGCGTTCAAACTTGGAAACGTCTGCTGATTCGATGAAGCTATCTTATGATAAGAGATCTACTGAAGTCAGCTTTAAACCAGGAGACAAGGTGTGGTTGTATAATCCCAGGAAGACCAAAGGGAAGTCTCCTAAGTTGTCTTATCCATGGGAAGGCCCATATGACATAGTGGATCGTCTCTCAGACGTGACT
>NW_013890141.1:0-269 GCF_000517525.1 Limulus polyphemus
TTGGCTTGTTAGTGATAGTACACAGTATTGTTAATTCTTGTGGCTTGTTAGTGATAGTACACAGTATTCTTATATCTTGTGTCTTCTTATTGACAGTACTACAGTATCGTAAATCTTGTGTCTTCTTATTGACAGTACACAGTATCGTTAAATCTTGTGTCTTCTTATTGTACAGTACATAGTATCGTTAAATCTTGTGTCTTCTTATTGACAGTACACAGTATCTTTAAATATTGTGTCTTCTTATCGACAGTACACAGTATTGTTAA
>NW_013890142.1:0-267 GCF_000517525.1 Limulus polyphemus
AAGACACAAGATTTAACGATACTGTGTACTGTCAATAAGAAGACACAAGATATAACGATACTGTGTACTTCCAATAAGAAGACACAAGATTTAACGATACTGTGTACTGTCAATAAGAAGAGACAATATTCACGATAATGTGTACTGTCAGTAAGAAAACATAAGATTTAACAATAATGTGTCCTGTCAATAAGAAGACACAAGATTTAACGATACTGTGTCTGTCAATAAGAAGACAGAAGATTTAACAATCTGTGTACTGTCAAT
>NW_013890143.1:0-273 GCF_000517525.1 Limulus polyphemus
CTGGTACAAAACGCAAAACCTTCCATAACTCCTTTAAAACAAACAGTAGGAAGGTAAAACTCTGCATATTACTACGCAACGTTAAAGTGTACCTACATACCAAATTTGGTGAAGAATCATCAGTTTAGGACCCTTTGGTAACAAGAAATCGAAAAAGAATCAGTACACACATGGTTTCAGAAAAGCCAATAAAAGAATAACATAAAACGACCACAAAAGTTACAAAAATGAAAATAGAAGGCTAGAATTTTGCATGTAAATACGCAAGTATGC
>NW_013890144.1:0-273 GCF_000517525.1 Limulus polyphemus
GCTAAGATGGTTTTATTTTTCTAACAGGGTGGTTGGCTTTTAGAATGGGTTGCCTTCAGACGTGGAGGCAATAAATTTAAGTGAGTTTAGAAAGAAGCTTGATAAATATATGAATGATAAAGGCTGACTTTAAGATTTTTTTACAATTTATTTTTTAATAGTTTTAACTTAGTTTAGAAGATGGAACAGCTGAGATGGACCAATAGGTCTCATGTTGTCCCAAAACGTTATGTTATGTTTTATGTTATTAGTTGGTATTTTCATACATTATGC
>NW_013890145.1:0-273 GCF_000517525.1 Limulus polyphemus
TTATTGACAGAACACAGTATCGTTAAATCATGTGTATTCTTATTGACAGCATACAGTATAGTTAAATCTTGTGTCTTCTTATTGATAGTACACAGTATTATAAAATATTGTGTCTTCTTATCGACAGTACACAGTATTGTTAAATCTAGTGTCTTCTTATTGACAGTACACAGTATCATTAAATCTTGTGTCTTCGTATTAACAGTACACAGTATCGTTAAATCTTGTGGCTTGTTAGTGATAGTACACAGTATTATTAAATCTTGTATCTTC
>NW_013890146.1:0-272 GCF_000517525.1 Limulus polyphemus
AATTTATCCTTTCAATAAGAAGACACAAGATTTAACAGTAATGTGTCCTGTCAATAAGAAGACACAAGATTTAACGATACTGTGTACTGTCAATAATAAGACACAAGTATTTAGAATACTGTGTACTAGTCAATAAGAACACACAAGGATTTAACAATACTGTGTACGCTCAAGAAGAAGACACAATATTCAAAGATAATGTGTACTGTCAGTAATAAAACACAAGATTTGACAGTAATGTGTCCTCTCAATAAGAAGACACAAGATTTAAC
>NW_013890147.1:0-273 GCF_000517525.1 Limulus polyphemus
CTATCCATCTAACTCACTAAACTTCACTGGTCACTTTCAGTTCTATCCGTGTAACTCACTGAACTTCACTGGTCACTTTCAGTTCTATCCGTCTAACTCACTAAACTCTACTGGTCACTTTCAGTTCTATCCGTCTAACTCACTAAACTCTACTGGTCACTTTCATGTCTATCCGTCTAACTCACTAAACTTTACTGGTCACTTTCAGTTCTATCCGTCTAACTCACTAAACTTTAATGGTCACTTTCAGTTCTATCCGTCTAAATCACTAAA
>NW_013890148.1:0-273 GCF_000517525.1 Limulus polyphemus
TACCTGGTATTAGTAAATTGGGCTACTAATACTAGGTAAGTATCCACTATATAGTAACCCAATTTACTAATACCAGGTAAGTATCCACTATATAGTAGCCCAATTTACTAATACTAGGTAAGTATCCACTATATAATAGCCCAATTTACTAATACTAGATAAATATCCACTATATAGTAGCCCAATTTACTAATACTAGGTAAGTATCCACTATATAGTAGCCCAATTTACTAATACTAGATAAATTGGGCTACTATATAGTGGATACTTACC
>NW_013890149.1:0-273 GCF_000517525.1 Limulus polyphemus
AGATTCCTTGAAACGTTGCAGAAGTGAAACTTGAAAGATTTTTAAAAATTTTCTTTTGTGAAACACACTAAATATTATATAATCCTAAAATATTGTAAGTATGAAAAAGTATGAAATTTCATAAGCAAACGTGCAAATTGGCACCTGAACTACACAATGGTCATAACACTGCTGTACGGTTTATCATATTTATTACAACTAACTTGAACTTTATTTTTCATTATAAAACTTACTTTATATTGTTAGCTTGGTTTATGGATTTAATTTAGGGCT
>NW_013890150.1:0-273 GCF_000517525.1 Limulus polyphemus
GTTGGTCCCATAGCTATTGTTAATTAGTTTCATCTGCCACACTGGTACAATGTTATTGTTGGTCACATAGCTATTGTTAACTAGTTTCATCTGCCACGCTGGTACTATGTTATTGTTGGTCCCATAGCTATTGTTAATTAGTTTCATCTGCCACACTGGTACAATGTTATTGTTGGTCACATAGCTATTGTTAACTAGTTTCATCTGCCACGATGGTACTATGTTATTGTTGATCATATAACTAGTGTTAACTAGTTTTATCTGCCACACTGG
>NW_013890151.1:0-273 GCF_000517525.1 Limulus polyphemus
CTTCCAACACAAACACATTGTGACTGTCCTTACTCTAGATTAATTACTACAAAAAACATTGTGGCTGTCCTTACTCTAGATTAATTACTACCAACACAAACACATTGTGACTGTCCTTACTCTGGATAAATTACTACCAACACAGACACATTGTGACTGTCCATACTCTAGATTAATTATTACCAACACAGACATGTTGTGTCTGTCCTTATTCTAGATTAACTACTACCAACACATACACATTGTGTCTGTCCTTACTCTAGATTAATTACT
>NW_013890152.1:0-272 GCF_000517525.1 Limulus polyphemus
CTACATCATCAACCAAGCCTTTGTGACACAAGAATCAAGGGTAGTGGTGAAGACGCTATCTACATCATCAACTAAGCCTTTGTGACACGAGAATTAAGGGTAGTGGTAAAGACGCTATCTATATCATCAACCACGCCTTTGTGACACGAGAATCAAGGGTAGTGGTAAAAACGCTATCTATATCATCAACCAAGCCTTTGTGACACAAGAATCAAGGGTAGTGGTAAAGACGCTATCTACATCATCAACTAAGCCTTTGTGACACGAGAATT
>NW_013890153.1:0-273 GCF_000517525.1 Limulus polyphemus
CTGTGTACTGCCAATAAGAAGACACAAGATTTAACGATTCTGTGTACTTTCAGTAAGAAGACACAAGATTTAACGATACTGTGTACTGTCAATAAGAAGACACAGGATTTAACGATACTGTGTACTGTCAATAAGAAGACACAAGATTTAACGATTCTGTGAACTTTCAGTAAGAAGACACAAGATTTAACGATACTGTGTACTGTCAATAAGAAGACACAAGATTTAACGATACTGTGTACTGTCAATAAGAAGACACAAGATTTAACGATT
>NW_013890154.1:0-273 GCF_000517525.1 Limulus polyphemus
GTCACCTTTACTTCACGACTTGTTAACAACAATATGTTTAAACCCTAGTGGAACAACCATTATCCGTTGTCTCATGTTCATCTTCAGTCATATTTACTTCACGACTTGTTAACAATAATATGTTTAAACCCTAGTAGAACAACCAATATCCGTTGTCTCATGTTCATCTTCAGTCACCTTTACTTCACGACTTGTTAACAACAATATGTTTAAACCCTAGTGGAACAACTATTATCCGTTGTCTCATGTTCATCTTCAGTCATATTTACTTCA
>NW_013890155.1:0-273 GCF_000517525.1 Limulus polyphemus
AAGTTTTATCTTGAAAATCCCTTACAATGTTAACAAGACTGGAAATTTTATCTTGATAAACCCTTACATTGTTAGCCTGACTGGAAGTTTTATCTTGATAAACCCATACATTGTTAGCCTGACTGGAAGTTTTATCTTGATAAACCCTTACATTGTTAGCCTGACTGGAAATTTTATCTTGATAAACCCTTACATAGTTACCCAGAATGAAAATTTTATCTTGATAAACCCTTACATTGTTAGCCTGACTAGAAGTTTTATCTTGATAAACTC
>NW_013890156.1:0-273 GCF_000517525.1 Limulus polyphemus
TACTGATTAACTACCTAGAAAGTATGATTAATAAAAATATTCATTTACTTGTGGAGTAATAGTCAATGAAAATTGGTTCATCTCAGAGAGTAAAATATAAATTTGTAACACAATATATTTCTCTGTTATTAATTCCACCATTAACACACAAGATATTTATAATTTTACACATGTTTATAAATTGCAGAAAATGTCTTAGAATTTGTAATTTTCATCTAATAAAACTTACTGTGAAGTTAACTAAATTTATTAATAAATACTGATTAAGTATTC
>NW_013890157.1:0-272 GCF_000517525.1 Limulus polyphemus
TAAATAAAAACTTCTGATTAAAAATTCACAACGATATATATATGGTAAATAAAACTTCTGATTAAACATTCACATCGATATATATATGGTAAATAAAAACTTCTCATTAAACATTCACATCGATATATATATATATGGTAAATAGAAACTTCTGCACAAAAATTCACATCGATATATATATATATGGTAAATAAAAACTTCTAGGTAAACATTTACAGCGACATATATGTATATATATGGTAAATAAAAACTTCTAGTTTAAAAATTCACAT
>NW_013890158.1:0-273 GCF_000517525.1 Limulus polyphemus
GCTGGTAGATTTTTACTATATATATAGATAGAGCTGGTACATTTTTACTATATATAGATAGTTAGAGCTGGCAGATTTTTACTATATATAGATAGAGCTGGCAGATTTTTACTATATAGAGATAGAGCTGGTAGATTTTTACTATATATATAGATCAGAGCTGGTAGATTTTTACTATATATAGATAGTTAGAGCTGGTACATTTTTACTATATATATAGATAGAGCTGGTAGATTTTTAATATATATATAGATAGAGCTGGTAGATTTTTAC
>NW_013890159.1:0-274 GCF_000517525.1 Limulus polyphemus
TTATGTATGCAATTTTTTGGAAAAAAGTCTCTAAATGTTTAAGAAATGAAGTAAAAAGGAATTTCTAAACCCAAGTTTTAAAAAGTGTGTTATGCTATTATACAGTTAGGATATGTCACTCTTTACTCCAACAGTATTTTACGGTATGGAAGATATTTTTTCATCAATGATTTTAGATCTTAACCTCCCAGTGACACGGCGGTATGTCTGCGGACTTACAACGCTAGAATCCGGGTTTCAATACCTGTGGTGGGCAGAGCAACGATAGCCCCTC
>NW_013890160.1:0-273 GCF_000517525.1 Limulus polyphemus
TGTGAAATAATGAAAGATAACACAGTAGTTGTAGTGAAATACATCAAACTTGGTGAGTGTGAGATAATGACAGATAACCTAGTTGTGGTAGTGAAATACATCAAACTTGGTGAGTGTGAAATAATGAAAGATAACACAGTAGTTGTAGTGAAATACATCAAACCTGGTGAGTGTGAGATAATAACAGATAACACAGTAGTGGTAGTGAAATACATCAAACTTGGTGAGTGTGAAATAATGAAAGATAACACAGTAGTTGTAGTGAAATACATC
>NW_013890161.1:0-273 GCF_000517525.1 Limulus polyphemus
TACAAAGTAATAAATTTATCTATAAATTGACTCACGATATTATGTTTATACAACATAATCATCTATCTATAAAAAAACTTACGATATTATGTTTATACAAAGTAATAAATTTATCTATAAATAGACTCACGATGTTATGTTGATACAAAGTAATAAATTTAAATATAAAAACACTCACGATATTATGTTTATACAAAGTAATAAATTTATCTATAAATAGACTCACGATATTATGTATATACAAAGTAATCATCTATCTATGAATATACTTAC
>NW_013890162.1:0-272 GCF_000517525.1 Limulus polyphemus
CATCTAATATAAATAAAATATGATATAGCTAAGCATCTAATATAAATAAAATATGGAATATCTATACATCTAATATAAATAAAATATGATATAGCTAAGCATCTAATATAAATAAAATATGGTATATCTATACATCTAATATAAATAAAATATGGAAAATCTATACATCTAATATAAATAAAACATGGTATATCTATACATCTAATATAAATAAAATGTGATATAGCTAAGCATCTAATATAAATAAAATATGGAATATCTATACATCTAAC
>NW_013890163.1:0-273 GCF_000517525.1 Limulus polyphemus
CGCTTCTCGTTCTTCTTGTTTCTTTTCTCGTTCTTCTTTTTTCTTTTCTCGTTCTTCTTGTTTCTTTTCTCGTTCTTCTTGTTTCTTTTCTTTTTCCTCTAACAACTGTTGTAATTTCTCTTCTTGTTTCTTTTCTTGTTTTTGTATTGCTGCCATCAAATCTGCTAGGCTGTAGTCTGATTTGCAAGTTTTTCAGTTATCTTTGGGCTTAAAGCTGCTTCTGTTATATGAAGATTATGAGATGAACAACAGAAAGGAGATTTCGAAAGGATC
>NW_013890164.1:0-271 GCF_000517525.1 Limulus polyphemus
ATACATATACCGGTTTCCGGGTCCGGTGCATGCTCTGCACGAGCAGCGTAAATCCCGTGAGTGCGTTGTACCGCACATTGAAAAGTTGGTCCGTGCGGGTGAAAAATGACAAGTTTAAGAAGTGTGATGTACTGATTTCATCTAGAACAGCGTTTCCCAAAGTGTGGTCCATGACCTGGTGTTGGTCCATGAAAAACAAATGCCGGTTTGCAGAATACTAAAAAAATTAAATTAATTTTAACCGTTTCACTACCAACGACCATTTTTAAAC
>NW_013890165.1:0-270 GCF_000517525.1 Limulus polyphemus
CTTTTAATACGGATGGATAGTGGCTGGTAGGTCTTTTAAAAGAGATGGATAGTGGCTGGTAGGTCTTTTAATACCAATGGATAATGGCTGGTAGGTCTTTTAATACAGATGGATAGTTGCTGGTAGGTCTTTTAATACCAATGGATAATGGCTGGTAGGTCTTTTAATACAGATGGATAGTGGCTGGTAGGTCTTTCATTATATATGGATAGTGGCTGGTAGGTCTTTTGATAGAGATGGATAGTGGATGGTAGGTCTTTCATTATATAT
>NW_013890166.1:0-273 GCF_000517525.1 Limulus polyphemus
TACCCTGTGTTGTTGAGATGTATATTAACAAGTACCCTGTGTTGTTGAGATGTATATTAACAAGTACCCTGTGTTGTTGAGATGTATATTAACAAGTACCCCGTGTTGAGATGTATATTAACAAGTACCCCGTGTTGAGATGTATATTAACAAGTACCCCGTGTTGAGATGTATATTAACAAGTACCCCGTGTTGAGATGTATATTAACAAGTACCCCGTGTTGAGATGTATATTCACAAGTACCCTGTGTTGAGATGTATATTCACAAGTAC
>NW_013890167.1:0-274 GCF_000517525.1 Limulus polyphemus
CCAGGTGTTATTTCTGGTTTTTCTACTTCAGGAACAGGAACTCGTTCTTCAAGTTCTTCCTTTTTAGGAATAGGTGTTATTTCTGGTTTTTCCTTCTCTTCAGGAGTAGGAATTATTAGCGGTTTTTCTTCTCTAATAACAGTAACTCTTTCTTCAAGTTTTTCTTCTTTAGGGACCGGTGTTATTTCTGGTTTTTCTTCTGCAGGAACAGGAAATCTTTCTTCAGGTTTTCCTCTTTATATACAGGTGTTATTTCTGGTTTTTCTTCTGCAAG
>NW_013890168.1:0-273 GCF_000517525.1 Limulus polyphemus
GTTATGTAAAGTAACTTTTAGTAAAACACCCCTAGTAGTTTTACATTATACACGATTAGTTATGTAAAGTAACTTTCAGTAAAACACACCTAGTAGTTTCACATTATACACGGTTAGTTTTGTACAGTAACTTTTAGTAAAACACCCCTAGTAGTTTTACATTATACACGGTTATTTATGTAAAGTAACTTTTAGTAAAACACACCGAGTTGTTTTACATTATACAAGGTTAGTTATGTAAAGTAACTTTCAGTAAAACACACCTAGTAATTT
>NW_013890169.1:0-271 GCF_000517525.1 Limulus polyphemus
CGCGTTTTATAATAGCAAAGGAACCTAACTGTTGTTTTTATGTTTTAATGTTTCTTCTTCACGTTGTATAATAGCAAAGGAAACTAACTCTTGTTTTTTATGTTTTACTGGTTCTTCTTCCCATTGTATAATAGCAAAGAAAACTAACTGTTGTTTTATATTTTAATGGCTCTTCTTCCCATTGTATAATAGCAGAGTAACCTAACTGTTGATTTTTATATTTTAATGGCTTCTTCTTCCCATTGTATAATAGCAAAGGACCTAACTGTTG
>NW_013890170.1:0-273 GCF_000517525.1 Limulus polyphemus
AACATAGCAGTGTCAAAGACCAACATTAAACAACAGTAGATATTAACGTCATTTAAACAGGTAAAAACATACCAGTTTCAAAGACCAACATTAAACAACAGTAGATATTAACGACATTTAAAAAATGAGAAACATACCAGTGTCAAAGACCAACATTAAACAACAGTAGATATTAACGGCATTTAAACAGGTAAAAACATACCAGTTTCAAAGACCAACATTAAACAACAGTAGATATTATCGACATTTAAACAAGTAGTAACATACCAATGT
>NW_013890171.1:0-270 GCF_000517525.1 Limulus polyphemus
AAGATTTAACGATACTGTGTACTGTCAATAAGAAGACACAAGATTTAACTATAATGTGTACTGTCAATAAGAAGACACAAGATTTAACCAAACTGTGTACTGTCAATAAGTAGAAACACGATTTAACAATACTGTGTACTATCAATAAGAAGACACAAGATTTAACGATAGTGTGTACTGTCAATAAAAGACACAAGATTTAACAATACTGTGTACTGTCAATAGAAGACACAAGATTTAACAATACTGTGTTACTGTCAATAAGAAGAC
>NW_013890172.1:0-271 GCF_000517525.1 Limulus polyphemus
CTTCTTATTGACAGTACACAGTATTGTTAAATCTTGTGTCTTCTTATTGACAGTACACAGTATCGTTAAATCTTGTGTCTTTTATTGATAGTACACAGTATTGTTAATCTTCTGTCTTCCTATTGACAGTACACAGTTTTTAAATCTTGTGTCTTCTTATTGACAGTACACAGAATTTATAATCTTGTGTCTTCTTATTGACAGTACACAGTATTGTTAAATCTTGTGTCTTCTTATTGATAGTACACAGTATTGTTAAATCTTCTGTCTT
>NW_013890173.1:0-271 GCF_000517525.1 Limulus polyphemus
CTGGCTTGAAGGTTTTATTTATTGTTTCTACAGAACCTATACCGGGCTTGAAGGTTTTATTTATTGTTTCTACAGAACCTATACTCGACTTGAATGTTTTATGTATTGTTTCTACAGAACCTATACCTGGCTTGAAGGTTTTATTTATTGTTTTTACAGAACCTATACTTGGCTTGAAGGTTTTATTTATTGTTTCTACAGAACCTATACCTGGCTTGAAGGTTTTATTTATTGTTTCTACAGAACCTATACCTGGCTTGAAGGTTTTTAT
>NW_013890174.1:0-269 GCF_000517525.1 Limulus polyphemus
TCTCTTACATTGAAGGAAGAAAACCATGGGGTAAGTTGGCCACACTTACTTCTCTCCACATTGAAGGAAGAAAACCCTGGAGTAAGTTGGCCACACTTACTTCTCTCCACATTGAAGGAAGAAAACCATGGGGTATGTTGGCCACACTTACTTCTTTCCACATTGAAGGAAGAAAACCATGAGGTAAGTTGGCCACACTTACTTCTCTCTACATTGAAGGAAGAAAACCATGGGGTAAGTTGGCCACATTTACTTCTCTCCACATTGAA
>NW_013890175.1:0-271 GCF_000517525.1 Limulus polyphemus
GTCTTCTTATTGACAGTACACATTATCGTTAAATCTTGTGTCTTCTTATTGACAGTACACAGTATCGTTAAATCTTGTGTCTTCTTATTGACAGTACACAGTATTGTTAAATCGTGTGTCCTCTTATTGACAGTACACTGTTTCTTTCATGTTTCTGCTTTATGCTATCAAAAACATGATTAAGTATAATCACGTACAGAAGAAAATATTTTAAATTACATTATCAGTTAGTGTGATGACTTTAAATACTCTCAAGTGTGTATAGGCTTTT
>NW_013890176.1:0-478 GCF_000517525.1 Limulus polyphemus
CAGCCACTATCCATCTGTATTAAAGACCTACCAGTCACTATCCATCTGTATTAAAGACTTACCAGGACACTATCCAGTCTGTATTAAAGACCTACCAGTCACTATCCTTGTATAATAAAACACCTACCAGTCACTATCCTTCTATAAAAACATCTATCAGTCACTATCCATGTATAGTAAAACACCAACCAGTCACTATCCATCTGTATTAAAAGAATACCAGCCACTATCCATCTCTATTAAAAGACCTACGAGCCACTATCCATCTGGTATTAAAAGACCTATCAGCCACTATCCATCTGTATTAAAATACCTACCAGCCACTATCCATCTATATTAAAAGACCTACCAGCCACTATCCATCTGTATTAAAAGACCTACCAGCCACTATCCATCTATCATAAAGACCTACCATTTATTATCCATCTATAGTAAAAAGACCTAAAAGCCACTATCCATATATAATGATAGACCTACC
>NW_013890177.1:0-273 GCF_000517525.1 Limulus polyphemus
CTTCAATTATATTATAAACAAAGAAGAGCTTTAAGAATAATATCATTCAAACAAAATTCCAACATATAAAAGGCCATGACGTCTTCTTATCAAATAAACTCCACCTTTTGGATTGTTTTACTCTGGGTTAGTGAAAGTTCAATTTTTTTTAGCTTTTATAGTGACATAATGTTTTTCATCAGTGCTATAATGTTTCAATTTTGAGTTTTCCGACGAAGTAAGCACTATCGGATATTTTTCTATTAATTTTGCGTCAAAAAAACACTTTTTTCC
>NW_013890178.1:0-354 GCF_000517525.1 Limulus polyphemus
GTGTCAGTAACAGACATATTACTAATGTCAGAAACAGATATATTATTAATGTCAGAAACAGACATATTACTGATTTCAGAAACAGACATATTACTAATGTCAGAAACAGATATATTACTAATGTCAGAAACAGATATATTTCTAATGTCAGAAACAGACATATCACTAATGTCAGAAACAGACATATCACTGATATCAGAAACAGACATATTACTGATATCAGAAACAGACATATTACTAATGTCAGAAACAGACATATTACTAATGTCAGAAACAGATATATTACTAATGTCAGAAACGACATCAGTAATATGTCTGTTCCTGACATTAGTAATATGTCTAGAAACAGACATA
>NW_013890179.1:0-272 GCF_000517525.1 Limulus polyphemus
GCCAAAATTGGAGAAGAACTATCAATTCAGGATCGTATGGTAACAACAAATCGAGAAACAATCAGTAACCGAAAGCATCAGTTCAGTACAAAAACGCCTTTTAGGCAAGCCAATAAAGGAGAAACATAAAGAAATCACGAAAATCGTAATAGTAATACTAGAAAGTTAGAATTTTGTATGTAAATGCTCAAGATTTCCACGAACCTTCATATGAAATTTGAAGAATGATTCGTCTAAATGGGACGAAGTACCGGTACAAAACGGAAACCTTA
>NW_013890180.1:0-273 GCF_000517525.1 Limulus polyphemus
TCGTGCTACTGAGAAAATAGACTGGTGTATACACCCATTTATTCATGCGCCGGGTTTTCGTGCTACTGAGAAAATAGACTGGTGTATACACCCATTTATTCATGCACCAAGTTCTCGTGCTACTGAGAAAATAGACTGGTATATACACCCGTTTATTCATGCGCCAGGTTCTCGTGCTACTGAGAAAATAGACTGGTGTATACACCCGTTTATTCATGCGCCAGGTTCTCGTGCTACTGAAAAAATAGACTGGTGTATACACCTGTTTATTCA
>NW_013890181.1:0-273 GCF_000517525.1 Limulus polyphemus
CATCTTATTACTTATTCTCCTATCCGAATTCACATTGCGGGTGAGGAGAACACTGGAGGAATTTTAAAAGGCCAGTGTTGTAACTCAAATACTTAAACTATTGCTGTTACGTTGCATGCTGTAGTATAATGCAATTGTTCTGACAATATCTAATATTGAGCGCCACAGTGTCACACAAGGCGTAGGCGTTCGGATCTGACATCGGATATGTTACTGTTTGTATGAGTGTCTGACTTTATGCCTATAGTTTTGATACAATCTCAGACAAACTGT
>NW_013890182.1:0-273 GCF_000517525.1 Limulus polyphemus
AGCATTCATCACCAACTCTTGAGCAAAGAAGGCATCTAGTCAGTAGCATTCATCACCAACTCTTGAGCAAAGAAAGCATCTAGTCAGTAGCATTCAGCACTAACTCTTGAGCAAAAAAGGCATCTAGTCAGTAGCATTCATCACCAACTCTTGAGCAAAGAAGGCATCTAGTCAGTAGCATTCATCACCAACTCTTGAGCAAAGAAGGCATCTAGTCAGTAGCATTCATCACTAACTCTCGAGCAAAAAAGGCATCTAGTCAGTAGCATTCAT
>NW_013890183.1:0-273 GCF_000517525.1 Limulus polyphemus
AAGCATGTTTTCATGTGTATATATATATATAAAGTAATATCAACAAGCTCAAATTATAAACATGTTTACATGTGTATATATATATATAAAGCAATATCAACAAGTTCATGTTACAAGCATGTTTTCATGTATGTATATATATATAAAGCAATATCAACAAGTTCAAGTTACAAGCATGTTTTCATGTATATATATATATATAAAGCAATATCAACAAACTCAAGTTACAAACATGTTTTCGTGTATATATATATAAAGCAATATCAACAAGTT
>NW_013890184.1:0-271 GCF_000517525.1 Limulus polyphemus
GCATAACTTATATTACAGTCTCATAGCTATAAAAATTAACATACACACTATTAAATATCAAAAAATGGGTATACAGCACGTTGCATTGTTAAAGTTTTTAATAAGAGATAGCTTTCAATTCTCTTCAGTGATCGCCTTCAGAAGTTCACGATAATAATACGGTTACGTGTTTTGGTCTTCGTTACCTTCTTCTAATTTAGTAATGTTACATGTATATACGATTTGTTTCCTTACCCCTATTTAACTTAGTGATGCGTACTTGTTTGTTGTT
>NW_013890185.1:0-273 GCF_000517525.1 Limulus polyphemus
ATACAGGGATTCCTATATCACCATTACACACATTCAGATACATTACATTAACTGCTTCCAGCATATATACAATACAGGAATTTCTGTATCACCATTACATAACACACACATTTAGATACATTACATTAACTGCTTCCAGCATATATACAATACAGGAATTTCTGTATCACCATTACATAACACACACATTCAGATACATTACATTAACTGCTTCCAGCATATATACAATACAAGAATTTCTGTATCACCATAACATAGTACAAACATTCAGCT
>NW_013890186.1:0-273 GCF_000517525.1 Limulus polyphemus
AGTTTGGAAGTTGAACATGGAAGTTCTCTACAGCAGGCCTCCAGCATGCCACCACTCTTAGTTTGGAAGTTGAACATTGAAGTTCTCTACAGCAGGCCTTCGGCATGTCGTCACTTCTGGTTTGGAAGTTGAACATGGAAGTTCTCTACATCAGGCCTTCGGCATGTCGTCACTTCTAGTTTTGAAGATGAGCATGGAAGTTCTCTACATCAGGCCTCCAGCATGTCGTCACTTCTAGTTTAGAAAATGAACATGGAAGTTCTCTACAGCAGG
>NW_013890187.1:0-274 GCF_000517525.1 Limulus polyphemus
CACTTTAACACTTAAAACCACTTTTCATTAAAAGAAATTCCTTCCATCTCAACAAAAACCTGTATCTGTTCAATCCACTAAAGTTGGGGATTTTAAAAAAAATCCAGCTCCTCTAGTTCAAATCTTTTGACAATCAGGATAAAACGCACTTTATCAAGGCCTGTCTGCCATTTTTTGTAAAATACCTGGTCATGTTATGTCCGATTGTTGGTGTTTGAAGAAGAAAAAAAGAAAGGAGTCAACACCCAGGGCGTTTGTGTCCACATATGGGCGT
>NW_013890188.1:0-269 GCF_000517525.1 Limulus polyphemus
TTTACCTCGCCGACCACATTTTACCCGGAAAGTCATGTCTGAGAGACGATCCACTATGTCATATGGGCCTCCCCATGGAGAAAACAAATTAGGAGACTTCCCTTTTGTCTTCCTGGGATTATACAACCATACCTTGTCCCCTGGTACAAAGCTGACTTCAGTAGATCTCTTATCATAAGTTAACTTCATTGAATCAGCAGACGTTTTCAAGTTTGAACGCACTTGATGGTGGATATCATCCATCCTTTCCGATAACACTTTTCACAAAC
>NW_013890189.1:0-272 GCF_000517525.1 Limulus polyphemus
AATAATATAAGTAACTTTGTACACTTTCTATAAAATAGTGGGGCACAATATTTGTTACAATAATATTAGTAACTTTGTAAATTTCCTTTAATAGTGGAGAACAATATTTGTTACAATAATATTAGTAACTTTGTACACTTTCTATAAAATAGTGGGACACAATATTTGTTACAATAATATTAGTAACTTTGTAAACGTTGTTTGATAGTGGAGAACAATATTTGTTACAATAATATTAGTAACTTTGTAAACGTTGTTTGATAGTGGAGAAC
>NW_013890190.1:0-273 GCF_000517525.1 Limulus polyphemus
GGAAACTCTGGCTCCTGGCTACGAATAACTACCATGGTTTTGTACGACACAAAACTACATAGAGAAGATCTTAAGATATGTGTGTGTCATCATGAGGAAATGTAGGAAAATCTGGCTACGAATAACTACCACGGTTTTGTACGACACAAAACTACATAGAGAAGATCTTAAGATATGTGTGTGTCATCATGAGGAAATGTAGGAAACTCTGGCTCCTGGCTACGAATAACTACCACGGTTTTGTACGACACAAAACTACATAGAGAAGATCTT
>NW_013890191.1:0-273 GCF_000517525.1 Limulus polyphemus
CGCAATATGAAAGTTACAGTGATTTAACAGGCGAACATCGCAGTATGAAAATTATATTGTAAGTTAACAGGCGAACATCACAATATGAAAGTTACAGTGATTTAACAGGCGAACATCGCAGTATGAAAATTATATTATGATTTAACAGGCGAACATCGCAGTATGAAAATTACATTGTGATTTAACAGGCGAACATCGCAGTATGAAAATTATATTGTAATTTAACAGGCGAACATCGCAGTATGAAAATTATATTGTCATTTCATCAGCATG
>NW_013890192.1:0-273 GCF_000517525.1 Limulus polyphemus
TGGACCTTTCTTCTTCAGGGGTACACTGTTTATTGGGTTTTTATCGTTTTATATCTTCTACGTCATCAGGTATTTTGTCTACTATTGGATATTCCTGTTGATTGTTTTTCTTTGTTCGTTGAATTTCGCGCAAAGCTACTCGAGTGTTATTTGCGTCCACTGTCACTTATTTAGAAGTGTAAGTCTGGAGGGAAAGCAGCAGTCAACACCGCCAACTCTCGAACCATTCTTTACCAACGAACAGTGTGACTGGTCGTCACATTATAAAGTCCC
>NW_013890193.1:0-272 GCF_000517525.1 Limulus polyphemus
GTAAGAAACAACTACAATATATAAAATAGCGTAAGAAACAACTACAATATATAAAATAGCGTAAAAAACAACTACAATATGTAAAATAGTGTAAGAAACAACTACAATATATAAAATAGTGTAAGAAACAACTACAATATATAAAATAGCGTAAGAAACAACTACAATATATAAAATAGCGTAAAAAACAACTACAATATATAAAATAGTGTAAGAAACAACTACAATATATAAAATAGCGTAAGAAACAACTACAATATATAAAATAGCGT
>NW_013890194.1:0-273 GCF_000517525.1 Limulus polyphemus
TGTTGGAATAGACTTGTATAGAACAGTTAAAGTATTGTTGGAATAGACTTGTATAGAACAATTAAAGTAGTGTTGGAATAGACTTGTAGAGAACAGTTAAATTAGTGTTGGAATAGACTTGTATAGAACAGTTAAAGTATTGTTGGAATAGACTTGTATAGAACAGTTAAAGTATTGTTGGAATAGACTTGTATAGAACAATTAAAGTATTGTTGGATATATGAATAGACTTGTATAGAACAATTAAAGTATTGTTGGAATAGACTTGTATAG
>NW_013890195.1:0-273 GCF_000517525.1 Limulus polyphemus
GGAATATCGTGTGATAAAAAAATATGGTGAAGCGGTAATATTATTTGTTGTTTTTTATAATAACCGGAATATCGTGTGATAAAAAAATATGGTGAAGCGGTAATATTATTTGTTGTTTTTTATAATAACCGGAATATCGTGTGATAAAAAATATGGTGAAGCGGTAATATTATTTGTTGTTTTTTATAATAACCGGAATATCGTGTGATAAAAAACTATGGTAGAAGCGGTAATATTATTTGTTGTTTTTTATAATTAACCGGTAATATCGTG
>NW_013890196.1:0-273 GCF_000517525.1 Limulus polyphemus
ACGGCTGAAAGGGCGAGCATGTTTGGTGTGACGGGGATTCGAACCAGCGACCTGCAGATTGCGAGTCGAGTGCCTTAACCACCTGGCTATGCCGGGCCCCAATTATACGGAACATCTAGCTGTAAAAATTATGGCATACGTCTTGGTTTTATTTAGGGCCAATTAAAATTTCCGTTTTAGAATATAATTCTCTATCGTATATGGATAGACGTTTAATTGGACATATAAAACCAGCTTTCTTGTGTGACTATATAAACCTGTAAAACACGTTTT
>NW_013890197.1:0-271 GCF_000517525.1 Limulus polyphemus
CCTTTACTTTAGTTCTTTATATTAGATCTCCCCTGCAAGTGAACAGGTACCTTTGCTTCAGTTCTTTATATTAGATCTCCCCTGCAAGTGAACAGTGACCTTTACTTCAGTTTTTATATTAGATCTCCCCTGCAAGTGAACAGGAATCTTTACTTCAGTTCTTTATATTAGATCTCCCCTGCAAGTGAACAGGAATCTTTACTTCAGTTCTTTATATTAGATCTCCCCTGCAGTGAACAGGAACCTTTACTTCAGTTCTTTATATTAGATC
>NW_013890198.1:0-269 GCF_000517525.1 Limulus polyphemus
ACACTTAGTTTTATGAGGGAAATGTAACAGACAAAGCATGAAACTTACTGACTGTCGAGTTTTTACACTTAGTTTTATGTAGGAAATCTAACAAACAGAGCATAAAACTTACGAGTTTTTACACTTAGTTTTATGTGGGAAATCTAACAAACAAAGCATAAAACTTACGAGTTTTTACACTTAGTTTTATGTGGGAAATGTAACACACAAAGCATAAAACTTACGAGTTTTTACACTTAGTTTTATGTGGGAAATCTAACAAACAGAGC
>NW_013890199.1:0-274 GCF_000517525.1 Limulus polyphemus
CGATACTGTGTACTGTCAATAAGAAGACACAAGATTTAACGATTCTGTGTACTTTCAGTAAGAAGAAACAAGATTTAACGATACTGTGTACTGTCAATAAGAAGACACAAGATTATAACGATACTGTGTACTGTCAATAAGAAGACACAATATTTAACGATACTGTGTACTGTCAATAAGAAGACACAAGATTTAACGATACTGGTGTACTCTCAATAAGAAGACACAAGATTTAACGATAGTGTGTACTGTCAATAAGAAGACACTAGATTTA
>NW_013890200.1:0-631 GCF_000517525.1 Limulus polyphemus
GTATGTAGCAGTATAATGTAACTTTAGTTGTATTTTATAGTATGTAGCAGTATAATGTAACTTTAGAAGCATTTCATAATATGTAGCAGTATAATGTAACTTTAGTTGTATTTCATATGTAGCTGTATAATGTAACTTTAGTTTCGTTTCATAGTATATAGCTGTATAATGTAACTAGATTTATTTCATAGTGTGTATCAGTATAATGTAACTTTAGTTGTATTTCATAGTACATAACTGTATAATGTAAATGTAGTTGTATTTCACAGTATGTAGCTGTATAATGTAAGTAGATTTATTTCATAGTATATAGCTGTATAACTTTAGTTTTGTTTCATAGTATATAGCTGTATAATGTAACTGTAGTTGTATTTTATAGTATGTAGCTGTATAATGTAACTTTAGTTGTATTTTATAGTATGTAGCAGTATAATGTAACTTTAGTTATATTTTATAGTACATAGCTGTATAATGTAACTTTAGAAGCATTTCATAATATGTAGCAGTATAATGTAACTTTAGTTTTGTTTCATAGTATATAGTTGTATAATGTAACTTTAGTTGTATTTTGTAGTACATAGCTGTATAATGTAACTTTAGTTGTATTTTATAGTACATAGCTGTATAATGT
>NW_013890201.1:0-273 GCF_000517525.1 Limulus polyphemus
AGAGCTAAACGTTATGTTTAAGTGGAAACGTTGGTATTAGAGATGAACCACATACTGTGAGGATATAGACTGGAACCATGCCATCAGTTGTTTGAATAAACTAGAGCTAAACGTTATGTTTAGTGGAAACGTTGGTATTAGAGATAAACCACATACTGTGAGGATATAGACTGGAACCAGGCCATCAGTTCTTTGAATAAACTAGAGCTAAACGTTATGTTTAAGTGGAAACGTTGGTATTAGAGATGAACCACATACTGTGAGGATATAGAG
>NW_013890202.1:0-273 GCF_000517525.1 Limulus polyphemus
AAGAATTATGGTAACTTTCTTTAAGTTTCGGTACATATTTTGTTATACATACAAAAGGAATTATGGTAACTTTTCTTAAGTTTCAGTACATATTTTGTTATACTTATAAAAAGAATATGGTAACTTTCCTTAAGTTTCGGTATATATTTTGTTATACCTATAAAAATGATTATGGTAACCTTCCTTAAGTTTCGATACATATTTTGTTATACCTAACAAAAAGAATTATGGTAACTTTCCTTAAGTTTCGGTATATATTTTGTTTATTACCTA
>NW_013890203.1:0-272 GCF_000517525.1 Limulus polyphemus
GGTGAAGAATTATCAATTTAGGACCCTCTGGTAAGAAGAAATCGAAAAACAATCAGTAACCAAAAGCTTCACTGCAGTACACATACGCTTTCAGAAAAGCCAATAAAAGAGTAACATAAAACGACCACAAAAGTCGCAAAAATGATAATAGAAGGCTACAACTTTACATTTAAATACGCAAGTATGCAACGAACGTTCTTGAAAAAATTTCGAGAAGATCCGTCCAAATGGAACGAAGTACTGGTACAAAACGCAAAACCTTCCATAACTCC
>NW_013890204.1:0-272 GCF_000517525.1 Limulus polyphemus
GTCAATAAGAAGATAAAAGATTTAACAATACTGTGTACTGTCAATAAGAAGACACAAGATTTAACGATACTGTGTACTGTCAATAAGAAGACACAAGATTTACGATACTGTGTACTGTCAATAAGAAGGCACAAGATTAGTAACGATACTGTGTACTGTCAAAAGAAGACACAAGATTTAACGATACTGTGTACTGTCAATAAGAAGACACAAGATTTACGATACTGTGTACTGTCAATAAGAAGACACAAGATTATAAGAATCTGTGTACT
>NW_013890205.1:0-268 GCF_000517525.1 Limulus polyphemus
AATATCAAGGTTCACGCAAAAACTGGAGAATATCAAGGTTCACCCAAAAACTGAAACCTGTAAACTGGAGAATATCAAGGTTCACTCATAAACTGAAACCTGTAAACTGGAGAATATCAAGGTTCACTCAAAAACTGGAGAATATCAAGGTTCGCTCAAAAACTGAAACCTGTAAACTGGAGAATATCAAGGTTCACTCAAAAACTGAAACCTGTAAACTGGAGAATATCAAGGTTAACTCATAAACTGAAACCTGTAAACTGGAGAA
>NW_013890206.1:0-273 GCF_000517525.1 Limulus polyphemus
TATATAAAACAAAGTGGTGAGTAAAGTGTTGACTTTGTAAAGATTCTACACCTTTACTTATTACACTTTTAATCTATATAACACAAAGTGTTGTGTAAAGTGTTGACTTTGTAAAACATTCTACACCGTTACTTGTTACACTTTTAATCTACATAACACAAAGTGGTGTGTAAAGTGTTAACTTTGTAAAACATTCTACACCATTACTTGTTACACTTTTAATCTATATAACACAAAGTGGTGTGTAAAGTGTTGACTTTGTAAAACATTCTT
>NW_013890207.1:0-272 GCF_000517525.1 Limulus polyphemus
ACGTTTGGAGACTTGACTGACTTTACTCTTATCTTCAGAAGAACTATCATCCAATTTAACCTGAGCAGAAAGTTTTGAATGTTTGTCAACATCTTGTGCTGTGGCACCAGCAACAGATTCTTTAGAAATTATGCCATGATGATATAAATTGGGATGAACGTTTGGAGACTTGACTGACTTCACTTTTGTCTTTAGAAGAACTATCGTGTAATTTAACCTGAGCAGAAAGTTTTGAATGTTTCTCAACATCTTGTGCTGTGGCACTAGCAACA
>NW_013890208.1:0-448 GCF_000517525.1 Limulus polyphemus
TTAACCTGACAACAAAAAACATGTTTTAGTATTTACAGGCTAACATACTTACGAAACGGGTATCTTTAATTGCAACTAGAAATTACTTTAAAAAACCACAATATATATATATTGAACTGTCACTGTTACCATAAAGACGGTTCCCTGTGCTCTTCTATGGCTAATCGGAGCTTTCTTCGATGCATACCGTTACTAATACCCAGACCAGCCTCTAACTCAGCATTGGATAATTCTAAGAGAATCTAAAAGAAAAATAAGAGCATCGGTTTGTCTCGAAAGTTCGCTGGAAATATATGCATAAATTTGAATATCTGTGCTTGATAACACGTTCTTAGATGTAAGAATGTCAAACAAAAACACTTTCAAAGTACTACAAATGTTTTCTGTTTTCGATTTGCTGGTACTTCGAAAGAAACATTAACAAGTTTTTATTAAAGTACATAGTTCA
>NW_013890209.1:0-273 GCF_000517525.1 Limulus polyphemus
GTTCAACTCTTCTGAGCCATTACTACACCACTGTTCAACTCTACTGAGCCATTCCTACACCCCTGTTCAACTCTACTGAGCCGTTACTACACCACTGTTCAACTCTACTGAGCTATTTTCACACCTCTTTGCAACTCTACCGAGCCATTCCTACACCCCTGTTCAACTCTACTGAGCCATTCCCACACCCCTTTGCAACTCTACTGAGCCATTCCTACACTCCTTTTCAACTCTACAGAGCCATTACTACCCCCCTGTCCAACTATACTGAGC
>NW_013890210.1:0-271 GCF_000517525.1 Limulus polyphemus
GTTCCATAAATAGCAAAATGTTATACTCTATCACTGTTCCATAGATAGCAAAATGTTATACTCTATCACTGTTCCATAGATAGCAAAATGTTATACTCTATCACTGTTCCATAAATAGCAAAATGTTATACTCTATCACTGTTCCATAGATAGCAAAATGTTATACACTATCACTGTTCCATAGATAGCAAAATGTTATACTCTATCACTGTTCCATAGATAGCAAAATGTTATACTCTATCACTGTTCCATAGATAGCAAAATGTTATAC
>NW_013890211.1:0-273 GCF_000517525.1 Limulus polyphemus
AATTTGGTTTCTCTACAAGAACAATGATATTTTGATCAATTTTTAAGAATTTGGTTTCTCTACAAGAACAATGATATTTTGATCATTTTTTAAGAATTTGGTTTCTCTTCAAGACATGCACAAGAACAATGATAGGTTGATCAACTTTTAATAATTTGGTTTCTCTACAAGAACAATGATATTTTGATCAATTTTTAAGAATTTGGTTTCTCTACAAGAACAATGATATTTTGATCATTTTTTAAGAATTTGGTTTCTCTTCAAGACATGCAC
>NW_013890212.1:0-273 GCF_000517525.1 Limulus polyphemus
TGTGGCCTCCATAGAGCTCAGAACTCAATATTATTGAGTGTATATGGGACTAGTGTGGCCTCCATAGAGCCCAGAACTCAATATTGTTGAGTGTATGTGGGACTAGTGTGGCCTCCACATAGCCCAGAACTCAATATTGTTGAGTGTATGTGGGACTAGTGTGGCCTCCACAGAGCCCAGAACACAATATTGTTGAGTGTATGTGGGACTAGTGTGGCCTCCATAGAGCCCAGAACCAAATATTATTGAGTGTATATGGGACTAGTGTGGCCT
>NW_013890213.1:0-271 GCF_000517525.1 Limulus polyphemus
GTTGTAAGGACTTTTATTTCTTGTACAACAGCTGTTGTAAGGACATTTATTTCTTGTATAACATTTGTCGAAAGGACTTTTATTTCTTGTACAGCACCTGTTGTAAGGACTTTTATTTCTTGTATAACACTTGTTTTAAGGACTTTTATTTCTTGCATAACACTTGTTTTAAGGACTTTTATTTCTTGCACAACACCTGTTGTAAGGACTTTTATTTCTTGTATAACACTTGTCGAAAGGACTTTTATTTCTTGTACAACACCTGTTGTAA
>NW_013890214.1:0-272 GCF_000517525.1 Limulus polyphemus
TGGTGGTTATAAATTCAGTAACTATAGTTACACCTAGGTGTTCGTGGAGTTGTTGTACCAAATAACGCTAAAGACGAGTATGGTGGTTATAAATTCGATAACTAGAGTTACACCTAGGTGTTCGTGGAGTTGTTGTAACAAATAACGCTAAAGATGAGTATGGGAGTTATAAATTCTGTAAATCGAGTTACACCTAGGTGTTCATGGACTAGTTGTTCCAAGTAAGGCTAAAGATGAGTATGGTGGTTGAAAATTCGGTAACTAGAGTTGGA
>NW_013890215.1:0-274 GCF_000517525.1 Limulus polyphemus
AATTTGATAGGAAAGGTCGAAGCATCACGATAATCAGCAGTAGGACGAGCAGACAGGAACATTTTAAAAGCAACTATAGGCATAATATTGTACTCGGCTTTCTGCACAATATCTACCAAGGAGGTTTCAAACGGTTCCTGAATAACTTTGCGTGTCATTTGGAGACTTCCATGCTTCATGTGCTTAGCCGTTAAATTCGTGTTGCGCTTACAGATTTCAGTCACCTTACCCCTTCAAATCACTTTTCGAAGCCCCAACGCTAAAAGAGTGCGGG
>NW_013890216.1:0-291 GCF_000517525.1 Limulus polyphemus
GAAGACTTTGGTGAAAGTAGGCCATAGTTCAATGACCCAGACACAAAGGACCAGTCATGAAGAATTTGGTGAAAGTAGGCCATAGTTCAATGACTCGGACACAAGGGACCAGTCATGAAGGTTTTGGTGAAGGTAGGCCATAGTTCAATGACTCGGACACAAGGGACCAGTCATAAAGACTTTGGTGAAAGTAGGCCATAGTTCAATGACCAGACACAAGGGACCAGTCATGAAGACTTTGGTGAAAGTAGGCCATAGTTCAATGAACCAGGGACACAAGGGACCAGTCAT
>NW_013890217.1:0-273 GCF_000517525.1 Limulus polyphemus
ATACTTTTCTCTGAGAGTCCTGAAGCTAGTCATACTTTTCTCTGGGAGTCCTGAAGCTAGTCATATTTTTCTTTGAGAGTCCTGAAGCTAGTCATACTTTTCTCTGAGAGTCCTGAAGCTGGTCAAGCTTTTCTGTAAGTGTCCTGAAGCTGGTCAAGCTTTTCTCTGGGAGTCCTGAAGCTGGTCAAGCTTTTCTCTGGGAGTCCTGAAGCTGTCAAGCTTTTCTCTGAGAGTCCTGAAGCTAGTCATATTTTTCTTTGAGAGTCCTGAAGC
>NW_013890218.1:0-274 GCF_000517525.1 Limulus polyphemus
TTAACAACTATTGTTACTTTCTCTTCATAACTTACTTCCTTCTAAATACACTATTAATGGTTTTAGGAATAACTGCCATGCCCACAACCGGCTGCGTACGTAGTAGACTCTATCACCTAAACTCTAGCGCTGCTGCATAGTAGACTCTATTACCTAAACTCTAGCGCTGCGTGCGTAGTAGACTCTATCACCTAAACTCTAGCGCTGCGTGCGTAGTAGACTCTATCACCTAAACTCTAGCGCTGCGTGCATAGCAGACTCTATTACCTAAACT
>NW_013890219.1:0-310 GCF_000517525.1 Limulus polyphemus
AATTAACATAGGAAGTATCCAAACATTAACTAAACTACGTTAAAATGGGACACAGAATTAACATAGGAAGTATCCAAACATTAACTAAACTACGTTAAAATGGGATACAGAATTAACATAGGAAGTATTCAAACATTCTGATGTACGGTACAGCAGAACTACTTCTATATAAATATAATAGTACTGTCTGTTGTACGTCCATGTAACTACTTCTATATAAATATAATAGTACTGTCGGTTGTATGTCCATGTAACTACTTCTATATAAGTATAATAGTACTGCCTGTTGTACGTCCATGTAACTACTTCT
>NW_013890220.1:0-273 GCF_000517525.1 Limulus polyphemus
AAGATACGTCCCGTAAAATTAAGAGACTTTGTTGAATTGTAATTCTGTACATTTAATTAAGTTATTGGTTTATTGTAAGTGGCTATTGTTCGGGACGAACAATACTAAGGAGGGGGCAGTGTTGTGTCAGCGAGGTCACGTGACTAGTATCACGTCACTCCTTCTCTCGAACCTTCGTGAATTGTCGGGAGACTACTAGATTGGGGGTAGGCTGGTATATATAAGAGGGTAATGAGTAATTGAACTGCAGTCAGAGAGAATATTGTTAAGCAC
>NW_013890221.1:0-272 GCF_000517525.1 Limulus polyphemus
CTGTATTACAACCCTTACACACTAAACCTAGCAGCTGTATTACAACCCTTACACACTAAACCTAGCAGCTGTATTACAACCCTTACACACTAAACACAGCAGCTGTATTACAACCCTTACACACTAAACCTAGCAGCTGTATTACAACCCTTACACAATAAACCTAGCAGCTGTATTACAACTCTTACACACTAAACCTAGCAGCTGTATTACAACCCTTACACACTAAACATAGCAGCTGTATTACAACCCTTACACACTAAACATAGCAA
>NW_013890222.1:0-273 GCF_000517525.1 Limulus polyphemus
CATTTTTTTGCAGTTCAGTTATCTCGCAATAGATGGAGAAAAATTAAAAAAAATATACTTGGAAGTTCAGTTATCTCTCAGTAGATGGAGACTGTACTGAACTATTATTAAGAACCTTTACTTAAAATACAATAGAGGTAAGTTCTGTCACTACTTTATATTTGTACAACAAACGCGTCCTGATGCTCGTCCAATAACTATCAATTTATATCCCTTTGTGTTCATTCCAGAATGAAAGATGCATAATTTATGCTTATTTTTTATGGTGGTTCC
>NW_013890223.1:0-273 GCF_000517525.1 Limulus polyphemus
GTTTGGTGTTGGCTAATGGTCAGATAAACAATATTTGGTATATGCTAATGGATAGGCAAATAGTGTTTGGTATTTACTAATGGTTAGATGATTAATGTTAGGTATTGGCTAAAGGTTCAATAAACAATGCTTGTTATTGACTAATGATTAGACAAACAATGTTTGTTACTGGCTAATGGTTAGATGAACAATGTTTGGTATTGGCAAAAGGTTCAATAAACAATGCTTGTTATTGACTAATGATTAGACAAACAATGTTTGTTACTGGCTAAT
>NW_013890224.1:0-273 GCF_000517525.1 Limulus polyphemus
AAAAGATTTAACGATACTGTGTACTGTCAATAAAAAGACACAAGATTTAAAAATACTGTGTCTTGTCAATAAGAAGATAAAGGATTTATCATTACTGTGTACTGTCAATAAGAAGACACAAGATTTAACAATACTGTGTCCTTTCAATAAGAAGATACAGGATTTATCAATTTTGTGTACTGTCAATAAAAAGACACAATATTTAAAAATATTGTGTCCTGTCAATAAAAAGATACATGATTTATCAATACTGTGTACTGTCAATAAGAAGAC
>NW_013890225.1:0-273 GCF_000517525.1 Limulus polyphemus
TTTGGTACAGGTATTTATAAGTGGCTGTATTTACAGAAGAGTACTTGGTACAGGTATCTACAAGCGGGTGTCATTACAGAAGAGAACTTGGTACAGGTATTTATAAGTGGTGTCCCCTACAGAGAAGTACTTGGTACAGGTATTTATAAGTGGTGTCCTCTACAGAGAACTACTTGGTACAGGTTCGATGACGAGGAACCCACTTTGAGACTAATAATGGCTGGAGACGGCTTAAATGGGTAATTTACCTATTTAAGCCGTCTCCAGCCATTA
>NW_013890226.1:0-273 GCF_000517525.1 Limulus polyphemus
CGCAATGTTACCACTAAACCCCAACTCACATAGTACCAGAAAGTCCCAAGGTTACCACAAAACTCCAACTCACATAGTACCAGAAAGTCCCAAGGTTACCACAAAACTTCAACTCACATAGCACCAGAAAGTCCCAAGGTTACCACATAACTCCAACTCACATAGTACCAGAAAGTCCCAAGGTTACCACTAAACTCCAACTCACATAGTACCAGAAAGTCCCAAGGATACCACTAAACTCCAACTTACATAGTACCAGAAAGTCCCAAGGCT
>NW_013890227.1:0-273 GCF_000517525.1 Limulus polyphemus
AATTGTCACCGGTGATAAAAAATGGATTCTATATGCGAATATTATACGCCAAAAACAATGGCTCAGTTCTAGACAAAAGCGACTTCCCACCCCAAAACCTGCACTCCATCCGCAGAAAGTGATGCTTTGCATTTGGTGAGACATCAAAGGAGAAATTCATTTCGAACTCCTCAATTCACAGCGAATTGTCAATGCAGAGATCTATAGTCAGCAACTGGAACGTTTAAATCAAGCCCTTCATCAGAAACGCCCTTCATTCGTCTATTGGGAAGG
>NW_013890228.1:0-768 GCF_000517525.1 Limulus polyphemus
GCGCTAGCCGTCCTTAATTTAGCAGCGTAAGACTAGATGGAAAGTAGCTAGTCATCACCACCCACCGCCAACTCTTGGGCTACTCTTTTACCAACGATTAGTGGGATTGACCATCACTTTATAACGCTCCCACGGCTGAAAGGGCGAGCATGTTTGGTGTGACGGGGATTCGAACCCGCGACCCTCAGATATCGAGTCGAGCTCCCTAACCATCTGGCCATGCCGGGCTGTTTTTGATAAAAAAGAAAAGAATAAACAGAAAACAACAGCTTATAATCTTTATCTCTTAAGGAAACGTATTTACAAACTAGTGGTGAAATACGCCAAACCTAAAAAGAAACCATCTCAAAGCGTAATACAATAAACTTGCACAGGTTTCTAAGCCTGTGATTCGTAGATTATAATTATTTCATTTCGGAATGTGCAAAGACACTATTTTAATTATCCAGTATGTGCTTGAATCTATAGCACCATACATTTTTGGAATTGGATAGGCATGCTTTTGAGATGTCTGATATTACGATGCATAATTGTTGAAGTTGGGCAACACATTATCAGTATGTAAGTACAGGCAATATGTTAAAATCATGCCACAACACTATTCACTGAAGTCTTATCACAGTTTCTACAATTTTCCTTCTTACTATACATGTTTTCTAAATATTTATTTAACATATCGAAGTTGGGCAACACATTATCAGTATGTAAGTACAGGCAATATGTTAAAAGTTGGGCAATATCATGCCACAACACTATTCACTGAACTGA
>NW_013890229.1:0-275 GCF_000517525.1 Limulus polyphemus
ATAATTAAATCACTTTGTTACATCATGGTACGAGGTTAGATAATTAAATCACCTTGTTACATCATGGTACGAGGTTAGATAATTAAATCACCTTGTTACATCATGGTACGAGGTTAGATAATTAAATCACCTTGTTACATCATGGTACGAGGTTAGATAATTAAATCACTTTGTTACATCATGGTACGAGGTTAGATAATCAAATCACTTTATTACATCATGGTACGAGGTTAGATAATCAAATCACTTTATTACATCATGGTACGAGGTTAGAT
>NW_013890230.1:0-806 GCF_000517525.1 Limulus polyphemus
ATATACATATATATATATATATCGTTGTGAATGTTTAACCAGAAGTTTTATTTACCATATATATATATAGATGTGAATGATTAGTCAGAAGTTTTTATTTACCATATATATATATCGATATGAATGTTTAATCAGGAGTTTTTATTTATCATATATATATATATCGTTGTTAATGTTTAACCAGAAGTTTTATTTACCATATATACATATATCGATGTAAATGCAACGATATATATATGGTAAATAAAAACTTCTGATTAAAAATAAAAAACGATATATGTATATATGGTAAATAAAAACTTGTGATTAAAAAGTCACCACGATATATATATACGGTAAAAACTTCTGATTAAAAACTTCTGATTAAAAATTCACAACGATATATATATATATATATGGTATATAAAAACTTCTGAGTAAACATTTACAACGATTTGTATATATATAAATGGTAAATAAAAAGTTCTGATTAAACAGTTACAACGATATATACATATATGGTAAATAAAACATCTGATTAAACATGTACAAAGATATATATATATATATATCTGGTAAATAAAAACTTCTGATTAAAAATTCACAACGATATATCAATACGAGAAATAAAAACGTCTGATTAAAACTCATTTATTTACCATATATATATCGATGTGAATGTTTAATCAGAAGTTTTATTTACCATCTATTTATCTATATATCGGTCTAAATGTTTAATCACAAGATTTAATTACCATCTATATATCGTTGTAAATTTTTACTCAGAAGTTTATATTTACCATATATATATATATATATATATATAT
>NW_013890231.1:0-270 GCF_000517525.1 Limulus polyphemus
CAGCCATTTTAACGGACTTGGCACCAAATCTTTCTTTGAACCAATATTTCAACGAGGTAAGTATATGTCTGTAGTCTGCTTGAAATTGCATATTTTTTTAGACTAAAATATATCTTAGTTAATAAGCTTGATAGATTATAGTGGAATTCTATGGTATTGATGTATATATAAAACCTAAAAAAATATTTTGTTTCATATCCACCACATGCAAAATTTTTAAAGGCTTAGCAACCTACATAAAGCAGCGACCAAGTACAAGGGTTGTAACTA
>NW_013890232.1:0-312 GCF_000517525.1 Limulus polyphemus
TTTTGTTTAAGTAAGTACACATGTTCATGTTCAAGATAAAGAACTTTTGTTTAAGTAAGTACACATGTTCATGTTCAAGACAAAGAAGATCTTGTTTATGTAATTACACATGTTCATGTTCAAGACAAAGAAGATCTTGTTTAAGTAAGTACAAATGTTCGTATTCAAGATAAAGAGATCTTGTTTAAGTAAGTACATATGTTCATGTTCAAGATAAAGAATATCTTGTTTAAGTAAGTACACATGTTCATGTTCAAGATAAAGAATATCTTGTTTAAGTAAGTACACATGTTCATGTTCAAGATAAAGAAC
>NW_013890233.1:0-807 GCF_000517525.1 Limulus polyphemus
TTGGTATCACCCTAGATTTTTAAGAATACCCAGCTGTATAATGTGAGTGAATCAATGAATCAAGTGGTAGGTATCACCCTAGTTGTTTAACTCTACCCAGCTGTTTAATGTGGGTGAATCAATGAATCAAGTGGTTGGTATCACCCTAGATTTTTAACTCTACCCAGATGTTTAATGTGTGTGAATCAATGAATCAAGTGATAGTTATCACCCTAGTTGTTTAACTCTACCCAGCTGTATAATGTGGGTGAATCAATGAATCAAGTGGTAAGTAGGGTGATGGTAGTTATCACCCTAGTTGTTTAATTCTACCCATCTGTTTAATGTGGGTGAATCAATGAATCAAGTGTTAGGTATCACCTTAGTTGTTTAACTCTACCCAGCTGTTTGAGTTAAACAACTAGTGTGATACCTACCACTTGATTCACTGATTCACCCACATTAAACAGCTGGGTAGAGTTAAACAACTAGGGTGATACTTACAACTTTTTTCATTGATTCACCCACATTATAAAGGATCCAGTTGTTTAATGTGGGGGAATCAATGAATCAAGTTGTAGGTATCACCCTAGTTGTTTAACTCTACCCAGCTGTTTAATGTGGGTGAATCAATGAATGAAGTGGTAGGTATCACACTAGTTGTTTAACTCTACCCAGCTGTATAATGTGGGTGAATCAATGAATCAAGTGGTAGGTACCACCCTAGTTGTTTAAATCTACATACATGTATAATGTGGGTGAATCAATGAATCAAGTGTTAAGTATTACCCTCGTTATTTAACTCTACCCAGCTGTATAATGTGGGTT
>NW_013890234.1:0-273 GCF_000517525.1 Limulus polyphemus
TTAAGCAGGGTGCAAAACACTTGCTTTTAGAAAATCAATTATTGGCTTTAAATCTTGGTCTTTCCCCTGTTCTGCTTCAATATCTATATTTGGTTCCACTTCACTATCATCAACTCCTTCAGTCACTTTGGCTTCAGTTTGATGGCACCTGGTTAGTTCAACCTCTCTTTTGCAGCAATGTCTGCAGTCATTTTTGCAGGGTCTTCGGCTCAGTCCATCAGCATTTCCATGAGATTTTCATTCTCTGTATTCAATATCATAATTATGTGGGTC
>NW_013890235.1:0-273 GCF_000517525.1 Limulus polyphemus
GAAGAACGAGAAAAGAAACAAGAAGAACGAGAAAAGAGACAAGTAGAACGAGAAATTAAACAAGAAGAGAGATTACAGCAGTTGTTAGAGGAAAAGAAATAAACAAGAAGAGAGATTACAGCAGTTGTTAGAGGAAAAGAAAATAAACAAGAAGAGAGACAACAGCAGTTGCAAAAAAACCTGCAACAGTGGCAGCTCGAACAGCAAAATAAACAAGAGAGATTACAGCAGTTGTTGGAGGAAAAAGAAAAGAAACAAGAAGAACGAGAAATT
>NW_013890236.1:0-728 GCF_000517525.1 Limulus polyphemus
GTATGGCTCTAGCCTTTTAGCTCCCACCTACTCCATGATCAATGTGGTTTGCTGCATCTTCACTTGTAAATTATCATGCAATGACCCTCCACCAATAGGAGTGCAACACTCCCTCTTGATGCACATTACTCCCACTATTTGATTCCACCTAACAATCACTAGAGATTAGGCAGAAATTAAACACTGGTAGTGGGGAGGAAGGGTGGGAAGTGTGAAGGGAGGTAAGTACCTATCAGAAATATATTTGCAGTGTAGGAAAATAATAACTTCTGAGGTAAGATACTATATGAACTCACATAATAGCCTTTGAAATAGTTTTCTCTTGAAAACCACAATTTTTCTCTCATTTCTTGGATGTGCTTCTATACCTGGTACAGAAGTGTTCCTCTTCTAGTGGGGATTCACACTCCATGGGTACTCTTCATTTGCTTTCGAAGGATGCTTATCTATATCCTTTGCACTGGTTCCTCCACAGTTTCAGTGTGGGGTTCTTATCTTAACCTATCCTTGCATAACAACTTTTCCATTACAAGTATCATCCAAGTAGTTCTCCTCTGACCCTTTTCCAATACTTAAATGTCCTTTCAAAAGTAAGTAGTCCAAGACTGTATACAGTACTCCAAAAGTGAGTCTAAAGGTGTTATAATTTTGTATTCACTATTTCTGTAAATACAATCTAAAATCCTATTTGCCCTACCACTAGCAACAACATATTGCATGGATGGCTT
>NW_013890237.1:0-273 GCF_000517525.1 Limulus polyphemus
AACGTAGGATTCAAATTCAAGAGCTCTGGCCATTGCATCCTGCGTAGTAGAGGGGTGTGCGTGCTTCACTTGTATTTTCAGTTGTGGACTGTCCAAGGCATCTACAAACTGATCTCTCAGCAACAACTTGAAGAGGTCGGGTGGTGCAGTTGGGTAGGTCTTGTGTGACATACTTTCCAAGTCCTGTGCCAACTCTTGCAGGCTCTCCCCTTTAGCACGGACTCTAGTTCTAAACCTAGCCCTGTAGACTTCAGACTGATTTTTGGTTCCGTA
>NW_013890238.1:0-273 GCF_000517525.1 Limulus polyphemus
GAACTCTAAAATATAACACTTAAAGCCAGCCTTTATCATCCAAATAGTTAATAAACTCTAAAATATAACACTCAAAGCCAGCCCTTATCAACCAAATAGTTACTAAACTCTAAAATGTAACACTCATAGCCAGCCCTTATCAACCAAATTGTTACCAAACTTGAACATATAACACTTAAAGCCAGCCTTTATCAACCAAATAGCTACTAAACTCTAAAACATAACACTTAAAGCCAGCCCTTATCAACCAAATAGTTACTAAACTTTAAAATA
>NW_013890239.1:0-273 GCF_000517525.1 Limulus polyphemus
ATTTTTTTGGCGTTTAATATTCGCATAGAGAATCAATTTTTCATCATCGGTGACAATTCTGTCCAAAAAAGGTTCACGCGCATTAAGTGCAAAAAAGAGACGAAGGAAGTTCACACGTTGGAACCGATGATCACCGGACAGTTCGTGAGGCACCCAAACACCTTCTTTATGGAGTTTTCCCATATTACTTAGATGTTTACGTGTTGCTTTTTGAGTAACGTGCAATTTCAGGGCTATTTCACGAGTGTGTTGCATTGGGTTAGACTCAAGAAG
>NW_013890240.1:0-272 GCF_000517525.1 Limulus polyphemus
GGTGTAATAGTTAATCAGTCTCCAAAGCCATCCAAGCAATGTGCTGCTGCTAATTGTAGGGCAAATAGGATTTTAGGTTGTATGTACAGAAATATTTAATACAAGTCCAAAGAGGTTATAATTTCATTGTATAGTTCACTGGTTAGGCCACATTTGGAGTATTGTGTTCATTCTTGGGTTCCTTACCTTAGAAAGGACATTGAATTGTTGTAAAGGGTTCAGAAAAAGGTTACTAGAATGGTGCCTTGGATGGAGGGGTTGGGCATACAAAG
>NW_013890241.1:0-273 GCF_000517525.1 Limulus polyphemus
AGGGACACCCACCAACCCCCATTGTGAAAGTCCCAACAGCTAAGTGCAAAATGGCAAGTACACATAGTGTCTACATGATAGGAAAGCTAGATGGCCAAAGGTGCAACTTTGTCATAGATTCTGCATCTCCACAAACCCTTGTGAGTACCAAGTTGCTGGATCACAAAGGAGTACCAGAAGCTGTACAGAAGCTCTGTGGTGGGACAGGTCATTATGCAAAGTTGTGGGATAACTATTGAGCTCATGGCCATGAAGAACAGAAAGAAAGTGTAG
>NW_013890242.1:0-273 GCF_000517525.1 Limulus polyphemus
GCGTTATAACGTGACGGTCAATCCCACTATTCGTTGGTAAAAGAGTATCCCAAGAGTTGGCGGTAGGTGGTGATGACTAGCTGCCTTCCCTCCAGTCTTACACTGCTAAATTCGGGACGGCTAACGCAGATAGCCCTCGTGTAGCTTTGCGCGAAATTCTGAAACAAACAAATAAACAATTTCCATCGCTGTTTCCACAGTACAGGTATGGGAAGAGACGGGTTGCCAATCTGTAATCATATTCATCTACTCATCCAATTTGATTATCTTCAC
>NW_013890243.1:0-273 GCF_000517525.1 Limulus polyphemus
ATTTCCTAATTTTTTATGTTGGTTACGAGATCGGTCAAATCTATCAAACCCCCATAGAGATTCGTTAATGAGAATAACAAATAAAATATAAAGATTTTCCTGAAGAAACATTTGATAACTATCTGGACACGAGAAAGGTTTCGCATGTGAAATTTGAAAATTTTTTATGCATACAAATATTTTGAATTTTGAAATGAAAATTACTTTGCATGTTGGATAGGCCAAATGTGAAGATATATAAAGATATGAGAAAAACACTGCTTAACAAACATT
>NW_013890244.1:0-273 GCF_000517525.1 Limulus polyphemus
GGTCTTATCTTTTCTATTTGCTAAGATATTGCTCAAGTAATAAATCAAATACAGTGGCACCACGCTCACCTCTTTCCATTTTTGGAAATGCTCCGTTATATACACTTACTTCTATATATGAGATATTGCTCATGTAATAAATCAAACACAGTGGCACCCTGCCTACCTCTTTCCTATTTGGGAAATGCTCCCCTATATACACTTACTTCTATATATGAGATATTGCTCATGTAATAAATCAAACACAGTGGCACCCTGCCTACCTCTTTCCAA
>NW_013890245.1:0-266 GCF_000517525.1 Limulus polyphemus
CATTTGTACTTCTTGCCACTATTGTTGACTTTCCTGTAGTTGCTGCTGACTTGCCCGCAACTGTTGGAGACTTTCTTCCTGTTTCCTTTCTTGTTCCAGTTGCCACTGCTATAGTCTCTCTTCTTGTTTATTTTCTTTCTCCTCCAACCACTGCTGTAGCCTCTCTTCTTGTTTCTTTTCCCGTTCTTCTTGTTTCTTTTCTTTTTCTTCCACAACTGCTGTAATATCTCTTTTGTTTGTTATCTCGTTCTTCTTGTTTCTTTTTT
>NW_013890246.1:0-274 GCF_000517525.1 Limulus polyphemus
ACGCAGCACAACTTCCCGTAACTTTCTCGGTATAACCGTTTGCCAGGTCGTTATTTTCCCATCTGCAGTCTCCCATCTCCGGACAACAATACCATCTTCAAGCTTCAACTGGTCCCATTCTGCTCAATAGTTCTTTGTCACAGGGCTTAAGCTAGCACCTTCTCCCAAGCAGGGTACAAAACACTTGCTTGTACAAAATCAATTATTGGCTTCAAATCTTGGTCTTTCTCCTTCTCTGCTTTAATATCTATACCTGGTTTCACTTCACCATCAT
>NW_013890247.1:0-273 GCF_000517525.1 Limulus polyphemus
TGATACACCGGTAATCTATAAACATTTTGCGTAATCGTGATACTCCGGTAATCTATAAACATTTTGTGTAATCGTGGTACACCGGTAATTTATTAACATTTTGTGTAATCGTGGTACTCCGGTAATCTATTAACATTTTGTGTAATCGTGGTACTCCGGTAATCTATAAACATTTTGTGTAATCGTGGTACTCCGGTAATCTATTAACATTTTGTGTAATCGTGGTACTCCGGTAATCTATAAACATTTTGTGTAATCGTGGTACTCCGGTAA
>NW_013890248.1:0-272 GCF_000517525.1 Limulus polyphemus
TTTTTTTGTCAAATCGTGTAGTGGAGCAGCTATAGTTGCAAAGTCCTTCACAAACTTCCGGTAATAACTTCTGACTCTCCCACATTGTCTGGTGTTGGCCAATCACACACTCCTTTCACCTTGTCAGGATCAGTTCCCACACCATGCTCACTTACAATGTGACCCAAGTAAGGTACCTCTTTCTGGAACAAGTGGCATTTCTTGGGATGGAGTTTGAGGTTTGCTGCTTTCAAATACTTGAATGCTTCCTCTAGCCGGGATACTTCCTCGTC
>NW_013890249.1:0-272 GCF_000517525.1 Limulus polyphemus
CTTAGCATTGAAACAAAAACATGTCGATGTCCTCTTTAACACTCTCCACATTTGAATACGTTTTCCCATTAATATGGTGTTGCAGCGAACAAAAAGATGATAATCTGATAGTGCCATATCTGGAGAATATAGTGGGTGGGGGAGAACTTCTCAACCCAACTCCATAATCTTGTGTTGCGTCAAACATGCCACATGTGAACATGCATTGTCGTGGAGAAGAAGGAGAACACCTTTCCGATTGACGAATGAAGGGCGTTTCTGATGAAGGGCTT
>NW_013890250.1:0-271 GCF_000517525.1 Limulus polyphemus
TCGTTAATCTGGAATCCATTTCGATGCTCCTCTTGACAGCCCTTTTTGTCCTCTCCGATGGACCTGGACGCTGCTCAGTTGTTTCCTTGCCGTGTTTCCTGAACTGCACAATGATTCTGTTGACTGTCGAAAGTGGGATTCCCAAATTCTGCGAAATTTGCCACTGACTTATTCCACCATCTGCTTGACCAACTATCCTTCCTCTAACAAAATCTGACAATTCGAAGAACCTTGAGTTCTAGGCATGTTGTAGCACAACATAATTAGTGTG
>NW_013890251.1:0-273 GCF_000517525.1 Limulus polyphemus
GCTAGGTGTAAAATGTCAGGCACATATAGTGTCTATGTGACAGGAAAGCTGGATGGCCAAAGATGCAACTTTGTCATAGATTCTGTGTCTCAGCAAAACCTTGTGAGTATCAAGATGCTGGATCACAAAAGAGTACCAGAAGCCACACAGAAGCTTTGTGGTGTGACAGGACATTCTGCAAAGTTGTGGGGACCAGTGTGAGTAACTATTGAGCTCATGGGCATGAAGAACAGACACAAAGTATACTTGGCTGACATTGAAGACGAATGCATA
>NW_013890252.1:0-272 GCF_000517525.1 Limulus polyphemus
TAATTCCACGCAGTTTTCAAGTGTCATTTATCCAACACCTGTTCATTGTTTCTATTCCACGCAGTTTTCAAGTGTCATTTATCCAACACCTGTTCATTGTTTCTATTCCACGCAGTTTTCAAGTGTCATTTATCGAACACCTGTTCCTTGTTTCTATTCCACGCAGTTTTCAAGTGTCATTTATCGAACACCTGTTCCTTGTTTCTATTCCACGCAGTTTTCAAGTGTCATTTATCCAACACCTGTTCCTTGTTTCTATTCCACGCAGTTTT
>NW_013890253.1:0-274 GCF_000517525.1 Limulus polyphemus
GTATTATTATTTTGTATATTTAAGTTTATATCATTTTTTTGTATATCTAAGTTTTATATTATTATTTTTTATGCCCCCAGTGGCACAGCGGTATGTCTGCGGACTTACAACGCTAAAAACGGGGTTTCGATACCCGTGGTGGGCAGAGCACAGATAGCCTTTGTGTAGCTTTGTGCATAATTAAAAAAAAACAACAACAATTGTTTTGTATATCTTAGTTTATATTATCATTCTTAACATCTAATTTTTATATTATTATTATTATTAAGTTTTA
>NW_013890254.1:0-273 GCF_000517525.1 Limulus polyphemus
ATAATGACGTAACCTTAGACATTGTGCATTATGTCAGCCACAAATATGTCTCCATACATAGGGGCTAAATCCAGTATAATGACGTAACCTTAGACATTGTGCATTATGTCAGCCACAAATATATCTCCATACATAGGGGCTAAATCCAGTATAATGACGTAACCTTAGACATTGTGCATTATGTCAGCCACAAATATGTCTCCATACATAGGGGCTAAATCCAGTATAATGACGTAACTTCAGACATTGTGCATTATGTCAGCCACAAATATA
>NW_013890255.1:0-273 GCF_000517525.1 Limulus polyphemus
GCTAATATTAATTATACTTGATAAATAACTTGACTGTAAATCAATTATATTTAAAATTCCGAGATAAAATAATGATAATAAAAGATATATTTGTGTGTTGTTTTGTTAGTGCAGGTGGTTAGGGCGCTCGACTCGCAATAAGCGGGTCGCGAGTTCGAATCCCCGTACCACCAAACATGCTGCCTTCCCTCTAGTCTTACACTGCTAAATTAGGGACGGCTAGCGCAGATAGCCCTCGTGTAGCTTTGCGCGAAATTCAAAAACAAACAAACA
>NW_013890256.1:0-272 GCF_000517525.1 Limulus polyphemus
AAAATAGAACTTTTGTTCATTCAGAGTAAACATAATCCGAAAGGTGGGGTCTATTTTCTAATAGACGTCATGATCAGTTAGATGAGGGTGATTTCGGTTGAATAATCTTATATTTAAAGCTGTTCTTTTTTTATTATACCTGAAGGAAAAAATGAAAAATCGAAGCTCGCCTATTTTGATATACGATTATGGAATAAATATTGGGAATTTCGATCAAAGGATGTCCATTCTGAATAGCGCACATTAAAAGCATCTTTGTATTGAAATATGAA
>NW_013890257.1:0-271 GCF_000517525.1 Limulus polyphemus
GACACAAGATTTAACGATACTGTGTACTGTCAATAAGAAGACACGAGATTTAACGATACTGTGTACTGTCAATAAGAAGACACAAGATTTAACGATACTGTGTACTTTCAATAAGAAGACACAAGATTTAACAATACTGTGTACTGGTCAATAAGAAGACACAAAATTTAACGATACTGTGTACTGTCAATAAGAAGACACAAGATTTAACGATACTGTGTAATGTCAATTAGAAGACACAAGATTTAACGATACTGTGTAAAGTCAATTA
>NW_013890258.1:0-271 GCF_000517525.1 Limulus polyphemus
AGTATCGTTAAATATTGTGTCTTCTTATTGACAGTACACAGTATTGTTAAATCTTAGTGTCTTCTTATTGACAGTACACAGTATTGTTAAATCTTGTGTCTTCTTATTGACAGTACACCAGTTTCCGTTAAATCTTGTCGGTCCTGTTATTGATAGTACACAGTATCGTTAAATCTTATGGCTTGTTATTGATAGTACACAGTATCGTTAAATCTTGTGTCTTCTTATTGACAGTACACAGAATTGTTAAATCTTGTGTCTTCTTATTGAC
>NW_013890259.1:0-272 GCF_000517525.1 Limulus polyphemus
ATATTCTTTGAAATCACTGCAATCCAAAATATTACCTTGATATTATTTTAAATCACTACAATCCAAAATGTCATCTTGATATTCTTTGGAATCACTGCAATCCAAAATGCCATCTTGATATTCTTTGAACTCACTACAATCCAAAATGTCATCTTGATGTTCTTTGAAATCACTGCAATCCAAAATGCCATCTTGATATTCTTTGAACTCACTACAATCCAAAATGTCATCTTGATGTTCTTTGAAATCACTGCAATCCAAAATGCCATCTT
>NW_013890260.1:0-535 GCF_000517525.1 Limulus polyphemus
GTATAAATAACCTATTTGTGTCTGGTATCATGCTGTTCTGAACAAACTCCACTGTGTGTATAAATAACCTATTTGTGTCTGGTATCATGCTGTTCTGAACACACTCCACTGTGTGTATAAATAACCTATTTGTGTCTGGTATCATGCTGTTCTGAACAAACTCCACTGTGTGTATAAATAACTTCTTTGTGACTGGTATCATGCTGTTCTGAACACACTCCACTGTGTGTATAAATAACCTATTTGTGTCTGGTATTATGCTGTTCTGAACACACTCCACTGTGTGTATAAATAACCTATTTGTGTCTGGTATCATGCTATTCTGAACACACTCCACTGTGTGTATAAATAACTTCTTTGTGACTGATATCATGCTGTTCTGAACAAACTCCAATGTGTGTATAAATAACCTATTTGTGTCTGGTATCATACTGTTCTGAACAAACTCCTCTGTGTGTATAAATAACCTATTTGTGACTGATATCATGCTGTTCTGAACAAACTCCACTGTGTGTATAAATAACCTATTTGTGAC
>NW_013890261.1:0-273 GCF_000517525.1 Limulus polyphemus
CACTGGTGTCGGCTCTATAACTCAGGTACGGAACCCAAAACCAGTCAGAAGTCTACAGGGCCAGGTTTAGGACGAGAGTCCGTGCTAAAGGGGAGAGCCTGCAAGAGCTGGCACAGGACTTGAAGAGCATGGCACACAAGGCCTACCCAACTGCACCACCCGATCTCCTCAAGTTGTTGCTGAGGGATCAGTTCGTGGATGCCTTGGACAGCCCACAACTTAAGATACAAGTGAAGCAAGCACACCCCTCTACCATGCAGGATGCAATGGCCA
>NW_013890262.1:0-788 GCF_000517525.1 Limulus polyphemus
AGACATTACGATGTAACAATAATCACTTAAGGCAACGAGAAAAATAGAGAAGGTTCGAGTAATGCGACGTCATATTATAACAATTGAACTACACACACAATGTATGACTCTTGTTTGTTTGAAGTTAATCACAAAGCTACACAATGGGCTATCTGTGGTCTACCCACCACGGGTATCGAAACCAGGTTTCTAGCGTTATAAGTCCGCACACATACCGCTGTGCCACTGGGGGGGGGGGGGCGTATGACTCTTACTGAGTTACGTGACTAAATTTGTTATAACTATCGTCTTTCAGATAATTACTTTTAACACTCTTGTTATGAAAACCAAATAATCGTTAAATATTAAATCACTAAATAAATAAATAAATAATTACTCTTAAACTAAACAGTCTTGTATATCCAACAATATTGCTTTAGTCCCACTAGTTAGTCCAGCGTTGGAACTTTGGCTAACTGACTGTTTATTTATTTTTGTGGTTATTTTGTAGATACCAAAATGCTGCTTATAAGCTCGTCTTGGGATTACACTACTACTAACGAACTTCGAAACAACCAAATGTTCAATCCAATCAATAAAAAGACTGTACTTATGTCACAGCTTAATATTTCTTACCTCTTTACATATTTTATGAACACTATACATATATACAAGATATTGTTACGACAGCGGAAGTCACGTGACACTAGTAACACGTCATGAGATTCTAGAAAGATCATGTCCGTTAGTGAAGCCTCGAGTGTTCTCCAAACGCCCTCTATTTCTTATATGTAAGACCGGCGAGAAGT
>NW_013890263.1:0-269 GCF_000517525.1 Limulus polyphemus
TGTGTACTATCAATAACAAGCCATAAGATTTAACAATACTGTGTACTGTCAATAAGAAGACACAAGATTTAACGATACTGTGTACTATCAATAACAAGCCAAAAGATTTAACGATACTGTTTACTATCAATAACAGGCCACAAGACTTTAACGAAACTGTGTACTGTCAATAAGAAGACACAAGATTTAACAATATTGTGTACTGTCAATAAGAAGACACAAGATTTAACAATACTGTGTACTGTCAATAAGAAGACACAAGATTTAAC